>NC_057808.1:162232965-162428536 GCF_018294505.1 Triticum aestivum | reverse complement strand
CGGCGGGGGCCGAACGCGGGCTCGCGGGCTTCGGCGGCGACGCGGCGTATGGCCAGCACGTGTCGGGCGGTGGTTGGCTGCAGGCGGCGGCGGCTCCGTCCGGCGCGCGGAGGCGATTTGTTAGGGTTTGGTCTGCGAAGATATTCGGAGGGGAGAGGTGTTTTTATAGGTAGAGGGAGCTAGGAGACTCCAAATGGAGCACGGTTTTCGCCGACACGATCGTGATCGAACGACCTAGAGCATGGAGGAGACTTACAGAGGTTTTGGGCTGTTAAGAGGGGGGTTTTGCTGCAACACACAAAAAGACTTTGCGGTTACCCAGTTAACCGTTGGAGTATCAAACGACCTCCAAATGGCACGAAACTTGACAGGTGGTCTATCGGTGGTATACCAAGGCCACTTGGCAAGACTCGGTCCATTCCGAGAACGTTCAACACCCGCTCATGAAAAGAAACAAGAGGGGTGCGCCGGAGGAGGTGGGAGTGCCGGATTGCAAAACGGACAACGGGGAAAATGCTCGGATGCATGAGACGAACACGTATGCAAATGAGATGCACATGATGACATGATATGAGATGCATGACATGAACCAAATGCAAAACGAAAAACAAAACCCGACCACGAAGGGAACATCATAACACATAGCCGAAAATTGCAAGAGTTGGAGTTACAAATATGGAAAGTTACATCCGGGGTGTTACAACACTCCACCACTACGAGAGGATCTCGTCCCGAGATCTAGGACTGAAAGAACTCCGGATATTCAGAACGGAGATGGTCCTCGCATTCCCAGGTGGCTTCTCGGTCGGAATTTTGCGACCACTTCACTTTTAGGAACTTGATTGACTTGTTGCGAGTCTTGCGCTCAGTTTCTTCAAGAATAGCAACGGGGTGCTCATGATAAGACAGATCTTCTTGGAGATCAATCTCTTGAAGGTTGATGGTGCGCTCAGGTGTCTTGAAGCACTTGCGAAGCTGTGACACGTGGAACACATCGTGCACGTTCGCGAAGTTGGAGGGAAGCTCAAGTTGATAGGCGAGGTCGCCTCTTTTGCCAATGATCTTGAAAGGACCCACGTATCTAGGGGCAAGCTTCCCTTTGATACCGAAGCGACGAGTGCCTTTCATTGGAGAGACGCGGAGGTAGACATGGTCTTCGATCTCGAAAGCCACATCACGGTGCTTACTATCATAGTAACTCTTCTGGCGCGATTGCGCGGCTTTGAGATTTTCACGGATGACTTTACACATTTCTTCAGCCTCTGTGATTAAGTCATTGCCAAGAAGTTGGCGTTCACCAGTCTCTGACCAACTGAGAGGAGTACGGCACTTTCTGCCATAGAGAATCTCGAATGGGGCCTTGCCCGAACTCGCTTGGAAGCTGTTGTTGTAGGAGAATTTGGCATATGGAAGACAATCTTCCCATTTCATGCCAAAGGAAATGACACAAGCCCTGAGCATATCTTCAAGAATTTGATTGACTCGCTCGACTTGGCCACTAGTTTGAGGATGGAAAGCTGTGCTGAAGCGAATGTTGGTGCCCATGGCCTTCTGGAAGGAGTCCCAGAACTTAGAAGTGAAGATGCTTCCATGATCTGAAGAAATCAATTGTGGAATGCCGTGCAAAGAGACAATCCTGGAGGTGTATAGCTCTGCCAACTGAGCTGCTGTGATAGATTCTTTGATTGGAAGGAAATGAGCCACTTTAGTAAGCTTGTCGATGACAACGAAGATAGCATCATTTCCGCGCTTGGACTTGGGAAATCCAGTCACGAAGTCCATTTCGATATGATCAAACTTCCATTCTGGGATAGCAAGAGGTTGGAGGAGACCAGCTGGCCGTTGGTGTTCTGATTTCACTCTTCGACAGACATCACATTCATTCATGAATTGAGCGATTTCTCGCTTCATTCGAGTCCACCAATACGATTGCTTGAGGTCATGGTACGTCTTCGTACTTCTAGGATGAATGGAAAGAAGAGAATTGTGTGCCTCGTTCATAATGACTTTTCTTAGATCACCTTTAGGAACCACAATCCGGTCCTCGAAGAATAAAGTGTCTCTGTCATCAATGCGATAGCTCTTGTATTTGGAAAGGCCCTTGTCGATACCATGTTTCACGTTCTTCACCATGGTATCCAGGAGTTGTGCCTCACGAATTTGATCTGCCAAAGTAGGAGAGACTATGAGGTTGGCAAGAAAGCCTTGAGGAACAACTTGGAGATTCAGCTTGCGGAAAGCTTCACAAAGATCCGGTTGGAATGGCTTGAGAATTAAGTTGTTGCAATAAGCCTTCCTGCTTAAAGCATCTACAATGACATTGGCTTTGCCTAGACTATATTCAATACTCGGATTGTACTCTTGAATCATTTCGACCCATCGAGTCTGCCTGAGGCTGAGGTTGGGCTGAGTGACGATGTACTTGAGACTCTTGTGATCGGTGAAAATGTCCACTTGTCTTCCCAACAAGAGATGTCTCCATGTTATTAATGCATGGACAACTGCCGCCAACTCAAGATCGTGAGTGGGGTAGTTCTTTTCGTTGGGCTTCAAATAATGAGAGGTATAGGCCACAACTTTCTTCTCTTGCATTAACACAGCACCAAGACCTTGAAGAGAAGCATCACAGAAAACTTCGAATGGCTTGGATTCGTCAGGAGGAGTTAAGACAGGAGCTGTGACTAGTTTCTCTTTGAGAGTGTTGAAAGCAACGTCACACTCAGGAGACCAGACATACTTCACATGCTTCTGGAGGAGGTTGGAAAGAGGCTTTGCAATCTTAGAGAAATTCTCAACGAATCTTCGGCAATAGCTTGCAAGACCAAGAAAACTGCGAAGCTGCTTGACATTCTGAGGAGGTTCCCAATTCAAAATTGCGGACACCTTCTCGGGATTAACAGTGATGCCCTTGGCAGAGATGATATGACCGAGGTAAAGAACTTCATCAAGCCAAAACTCACATTTGGAAAACTTCGCATAGAATTGATTCTCTCTGAGCTTGTCGAGCACCAATCGCAAATGTTTGGCATGATCCTTCTTATTCTTGGAGAAGACCAAGATATCATCGAGATACACCAGGACGAATTCATTGGTATAGGGGTTGAAGATGAAATTCATCATCCGAGAGAATGTTGGAGGAGCATTGACAAGACCGAAAGACATGACAGTATATTCATAAGAACCAAAGCTTGTTCTGAATGCTGTCTTGGGAATATCTTCCTCACGAATGCGAATCTGATGATAACCCATGCGAAGGTCAAGCTTGGAGAATACTTTAGCACCTTTGAGTTGCTCGAATACCTCATTGATGTTGGGAAGTGGATACTTGTTCTTGATTGTCTTCTTGTTCAATGGACGGTAGCCGACACAAAGTCGTTCCGTGCCATCCTTCTTCTGGACAAAAAGAACCCCACAACCCCATGGAGATGAACTCGGTCTGATCAAAACCCAGACGCTCTTGTTCATCGAGTTGTTTCTTCAATTCCTTCAGCTCCTTGGGTCCAAGCTTGTATGGACGCTTGTAAACGGGTTCCGTGCCCGGCTCAAGATCGATAACGAACTCAACTGGCTGGTGAGGAGGCATACCCGAAAGCTCTTCTGGAAAGACATCTTGATACTCACAAACGACTGGAATCTGAGAGATGGCATTCAACTCGCCCTTCTCATTGAGAGAAAACAACCGAATGGTTTCATCATGAGCGGCATAAATAATCACATCCTCAGAAGAGTGTGTCAATTGAATTTCCCTGGCAGCACAATCAAGTTGAGCTTTGTGCTTAGAAAGCCAGTCCATCCCGAGAATTAGATCAATATCCGAGTCACCAAGAACTATTGGAGAAGACAAAAATTTATAGTTTCCCATCTTGATGGAAATATCGGGAACCATGGAGCTTGCGTTCATGAATTTACCCGGAGAGACAACTGATAACGGTCTAGGCAAATCTTGAAAAACCAACTCATGCTTGGATGCAAAAGGTCTAGAGATGAAAGAAAGTGATGCACCAGTATGAAATAAGACTTTTGCGGGAATATCATTAACTGAGAGATTACCCATTATCACATCAGTAGATTCCTCCGCTTGAGCTGCATTCATCATGTTCACCTTAGCAGACTTGGGATTATGCTTGACCACTGCATTGCTGGAAGATCTCACAGGAGGAGGAGGCGGAAGGCGCCTTTGCTTGAAGCACTTGTTAGCATAGTGACCTTTCTGCTGACACTTGTTGCAAGTCACCTCTGAGAGTGGACGATGATAAGGAGCATTCGACTTTGGAGCTTGATTCTGAGGCTTGTTCTGATAGCCAAAGTAGGATGAGTGGGAAGATCCATGGCCACCTTTGTTCTTCTGCTGGTAAGGCTGGCGAAATGGAGGAGGAGGAGGCAACCAGAACTTCTGTTGCTTAGCAGCCACTAGTGAGGAAGAAGAAGACTGAACTGCATCCCTGACTCTATTCTTAGAAGCCTCACACTTGAGCTGAGCAGCCTCTTGCTTCAGTGCCATGTTATAGAATTGATCAAACTGAGTAGGCTCAGCAAGAACGAGAGCTAACTGCAGATCCTCTCTAAGGCCACCTCTGAAGTGATAGATCATGCTCTTTTCATCAGGAACGTCTTGTTTAGCGAAGCGAGCAAGTTTCTGAAACTGGATCATGCTCTCAACAACACTTTGTGGAATGTGGTGCGCTTTGAAGTCCTGACAGAAGTCAGTCCAAGTGATCACACGACCTCCTCTGGAATCTTTGTATTGTTGATACCAATCAGCAGCTTGGTCCTTGAGCTGAAAAGAAGCAAACTTGACATAGTCCTCAGGCCTGACATTGGTACATTCAAAATGCTTGTTGATGTCCACGAGCCAATCATCGGCATCTGTGGCCTCGGCACAGTAGCTGAAAGACTTGGGCTGATTTGCGAGGAACTGGTTGAGGGTAGCAAAGTGAGGCTGATTGTTGCCTTGAACTTGATTTCCTTGACTGCCTTGCCCTTGGGTGCGTTCTTGCAAGAGTTGCAGAATCATCTGAGCATTGGCGTTGGTGGCTGCCATGATAGCTTGCCATGCCTCCGGAGGCGGAGGTGGTGGCGGAGGGTTCGCCTGACTCCCATCATTGCGTTCCGGATTCTGACGCGTTGGCGGAGCCATCCTGAAGAGGGTGACATCTGATCATATTACATGCATGATTAACTAGGATAAACGATCATCTGATCATCATCTACTTCTTGTGACGCTTGCTCTGGTTGTGGCTCGATCCGGCCTCCTCGATCTCCATAACAAGACACTTCCTCATGTCAATGATCCGCATGTGCATCTCGTAGCATGTGTACACGCTCTTGGCCACGAACCTGAGGTGAGGTTCATCCAGTTGTCGCATCCAGGCCCCGTGCCAGGATACGGGACGTGTTGTGTTGGCATCCCGCTTCATATTTTTGTAGTATGGGTCGATGATGGCCGAGGCGAGTTCAACCAGGGAGTCCTTCTTCGTGCTGCCTCAGACCTTGTAGTGCTTGCGGATTTCAACAAGGTTCTGGCAGGGCAAGCCTGTAACCCTGAGCGCTTTCACATCGTCGGTGGTTTCCACCATGGCGAACTTGTAGTTGGTGCTGTTGCCAAACCTGGTGAAACGGACGCAAGGCTCTGTGGCCATGTAGTAGTGGTAGATGAGGGCATGATGGTGCACACACAACTAGGTGAGGGCAACCTTCTAATCGATGTCGGGACTATCGACGGTGTACTGGAGGTCGATGCCGACCACCTTGGACTTGTCTCAAGCAACTACTCAAGGGTGTTGATGTAATCGTTCACCACGGCTAGGTCGATGGTGTACACCACCGAGAGATATGTCTCCCTCACGTGGGTCTCGACTTTATGCTTGCCAAACTCCATTGGAGCGCCGCTAGACATCCCCTCTCTATGTGTCGCCGTGGGTGTGCTTGTTTTGTTTTGGGGCGCGATCGAAAGGTTGAAGAGACTAAGGTTATAATGGCCACGGGAATTAAATGCGAAGCTAGGCGGCTAGGAATATCGGCACGCCCTGATGGGACTTCTAATTTGCAGCGCGTAACTCCATCATGCCGCACGTAACTGCATCACGTGGCAACGCGCTCGGCACAACCGCATGTGTATGGGGCCCCCGACGTGATTGTGGGCACGCCCAACCGCTTGCAGAGCGCGTGCGGAGGGACGCGAGCAGAGCGCTCCGCGGTCGCCTCAACGGCGAGCAACCATATATATGCATATAGCAGTTGAACACGCACGAAAAACCTGTCCACAAGCCGGGCGCGCCGCGGCACCCAACGGCGAGCACAGCTTGCCGAGGGACGCGAGCAGAGGCCGGCACAGTGATACATGGCAAATAAGACAAACTGTGGGAAAATGCTTGCTGGTATATAACCGTTTGCGATTGATGAATTCATCGCTGACGGGTTACCTAGTGCGGTCAGTGTGTGTTGTGATATGCTCTGTCTGCAGAACATCTATGCTCTGTGTACACAAGAACAACATATATATACTTGTAACAAGACATGATTGCAATACCAAATTAAACATCCAATTACGTTATATAACAAATACCATAAATATTGCAAGGTTCAAATTCAAAGATTACAATGCCCAGATTCAAACATTGCAACCATCGTCATTTCTGCAAAGGGATCAGCCACTGACAAGTCGTGTTTGGGTTTGACACAATGACTTCCAATTGCTCTGTCATATGCTCTTCCAATATGAAGTTTAGCTTTTTGGAGCCTCTTCCATTCTGCAGTACCTGCCAGCTCTGATCAACATACCATTCATCTTTCCTAATTTAATGCGTGTTCAACCTCAATACCCTCAGCACCCTTGCTCTGGCAAGAAAGAACCTGGCGAGTGTAATCTCCGGTAAGGTCGCTCGGTAGAAGTTCAAAGTAATATTTGAGGGATACAGATCCAGGCATTCTATGTGATTGTCGCTATAAACATTATCCACCTCCGGACCTATTATTATCTGCAAAAGAAGAGAACGTGTTAGTGCCTACATGCAGTTTTGAACACTACTACATGCTTATTTGGTTTGCAGGATTTGTAAAATGCACCAATGTGCCATCTTTGATCTGACATGATTAACATGGGCATTTGATTACAATCCAAAAACATGTAGCCTTCTTCACAAGAGGTTGGATTGGATGAAAATTCCCTAAGAAAACTAGTACAGAAGAATCCAAAGGAGAAATGCTTATGGATTGTATCCATATGAATCAAGCAACAAATATAGGGTGCGGGGGTGTATGTGCTGAAATCCTCAAAAATTCCTTCAGAAAACATAGTACATTGTCATTGTAAACATGGGAAAAGGTGCAAAAAATTGAACTCCCTTATGGTTAACATTTAACAGGAAAGGAACATCACCTCGATATGCAGCTTCTTTAGGCACGGAAAGCATCTCAGGCAACTGACAACTTGGTCCAGGTTGGGGCCGACAGATTCTAGTGCCAAGACCTTCACTGTGCCCAGAATCTGGGTGAAGCTTTGCTGGATAAGAGACGAACATACATCTTCAAAACTAGAAATAATGTTGATATCAAGGAGAGGTATAAGGCGACTGTTGTACCTGAAAGTAGTAGTATTTGACAGACGAGTAGCCCACCACTGTCAATTTTGGCGCAGAAATGACATTGATTCTTGTTGGATCTTATTGATCAACTACAAGTAATCTCTCAAGTGAAGGTGTGTCCTCAATGACCATATTGTGGTCCACCTTTTGTGATCTCTTGTTGCAGCACCAGCAACACACATAGATAGTCCGGAGAGTCCTGGAGGTGACGTGGAAGGTACTCGACCAACTCATCGCCTGAAAATGAAGGAACTCGAGTGCAGTACAGCCGCAGAGCAGGCGCTCCATGTCATCCTTTGGGATGCAGACGGAGACGAGCTCGAGGTGCTTCCGTCATGTACTACAAAAAAAAGACACATCCGTGACATTTTGGGCCGAACGATTTTTTTCTGTCATACATTTTGGACACTTCTATGACGATATTTGTGACAAAACCCGGTATCATCATAGATGTCATGGGGTCCTACTTCTATGACAAAATATCATGACAGAAAATGGGCTTTTCGTCCTGGGCGGGCCGGAGACGCAACTGCATGACATTCTTTGGGCCGTCCATGACGGAAAAAACCATGGTAGAAGCGAGGGCGAGGAAAATATCGGGGTGTTCCCGATTACGGTGGGTGGTCAGGGCCGAGCGATGTGTGTTTCTCTCGTACACGCACGCGCCTAGGTGTGAGGCGTTGGGATCTAACTGAACCCGAGCGAGTTGTTGGGCTCTAACTGAACCTGAGCGATTGCACTGCAGGCTACGCGTTACTGAACCCGAGCGATCGATCGATGGCTGTTAACTTAACCCGATCGAGTGATTCGTTCGCTACTGCTGCTAACTGAAGCCGATCGATGCTGCCTCTGGATCAACAGTGAGCGTTGCTGGGGGGTCTGGATAAACAGTTCCCGGTGGGGGTGGATGAACAGGACCCCGTGGTGTTGCCTCTGGATGAACAGGACCCCGATCAATCGAGCCGGTTGGGGCTGGATGAACAGGACCCCGTGGAGGGCTGGATGAACAGGACCACCCTGTGGAGGGCTGGATGAACAGTAGACGGTGAAGGGCTGGATGAACAGTAGCCCGTGGAGGGGTGGTTGAACAGGAGCCCGTGGAGAGGGCTGGTTGAACAGTAGCCGCTGGAGTAGCACAAGGTGGAGGCTGGATGAACAGGAGCCCGTGGATGAACAGTCATAGGTGGAGGCTGGAGGAGGTCGACGGTGGATGAATAGTAGCCCGTGGAGGCTAGAGGGGGTCGACGATGGAGATGAATAGTATCCTGTGGAGTCCCGTTTTGTGGTACGCCACACCCCTCCCGATGAACAGGACCCCCGTTTCGACCGTAGCGCTCCAACACAAGGCCGTTTCCTCCGTTTTGCGGTACGCCACACCCCTCCAGATCAACAGGACCCCCGTTTCGACCGTACGAGGTCCGTTTCCTCTGTTTTGCGGTACGCCAGACCCCTCCCGATGAACAGGATCCCGTTTTGACCGTGGACGGTCGAACACAAGGCTGTTTCCTCCGTTCTGTGGTATGCCAGGCCTCGTTTCCATCAGCTATTCCATCCAAGTCCTCCCGATGAACACGACGATGCATTCTGTTCCGACCCAGATGGTTGGCTCCCCATGAACACGACAACGACGCATTTTCGCCGTTCCGACCCAGCCATGTACATGAGCCCTCGTCGTATGTATGCGCGAGTAGGCGCTCGAGACCCTGCCCGTATGTGCGTACGTGGCCGTATTTTCTTTCTTGCACACTAGCCGCTGTACGTACGTGTACATGCTACGTGCGCGCCTCTACTACGACACGTGCGCGCCTCTACATCGACCAGTATGTACTTACACGTTCGCGACCAGAATGACCACGCTACGTATGCTTCGACCAGGTGGGTCCCGACTGTCAGGCACTTCCTTGCCTGCGAAGATGTAGCTGGTGGGTCCTAGCAGTAAGGGGGCAAATCATTTTTTTGTGCCCAGACGCACTTCCTGGCGTGCGAAGATGTAGCTGGTGGGTCCCAGCAGTCAGGGGGAAACATTTTTTTCGCAAAATACGGTGGCCCGTCCGGTGGGTCCCTGCTGTTAGGTGGAGGAATAATTATTTTGCGCGTAATAAGGAGGCACTTCCTTGCGGCCGCCATGGACCCAGCTGTCAGCCTCTCCATGTATACTACTCTTCCGATGGAAGTCGTTCCTTGACCACGTTGACCACGCCGCGCCGAGAGAACCAGGGCGGTGGACGACGGCGAGGCCTAGGAAGGGGACGATGCGGAGCTGGGGAAGACGCGGCAGTGGAAGCCCGCGCAGAGAGGAGTACGAGGGTTCACTGGTACGGCTGCGGTGTGAGGCTGCCGTCGCCACAATGTCTGGCCAGCGGTGGGAATTGTAGGGGGCGGTGAGGCCTCCGCAGCAGCACAGCCGGCCACGGGATGCAGGAGCATGCGGCACGACCGGCGCTGCTTTGGGCGGGTGGAGCAAGAAGACCAGAGGTTGAAGAAGCACTACGGCCGTTGGATGGACATCGTACGGTCATTGGAGCTAGAATTGTTCATATTGACTAATTTGACAAAGCACTCCATCCCCGTCAACTTAGTAGGCCCACAAGTCAGCCTCCCACCAAGGTGGGTCCCAACTAGCAGGGGGAGTATTCATTTTTTTGTGCGTAATAAGGAGGCACTTCCGGTAGGTCCGAGCTGACAGCGGGGGGAACGTTTTTTTCGCGAAATATGGTGGCCCATCCAGTGGGTCCCAGCAGTCAAGGGAGAAATGTTTTTTCGCCAAATACGATGGCCCGTCCGGTTGGTCCCTGCTGTCAGGTGGAGGAATAATTTTTTTCCGCGTAATAAGGAGGCACTTCCTTGCGGCTGCCGTGGACCCAGCTGTCAGCCTCTCCATGTACAGTACTCTTCTGATGGAAGTCATTCCTTGACGACGTTGACCACGCCGCGTCGAGAGCACCAGGGCGATGGACGACGGCGAGCGGCGAGGCCTAGGAAGGGGACGACGCGGAGCCGGGGAAGACGCGGCAGTGGAAACCCGCGTGGAGAGGAGTACGAAGATTCACTGGTTCGGCTGCGGTGTGAGGCTGTCGTCGCCGCAGAATAACAGCGGGTGTGGGTGAGTGGAGGGATGGCCTGGCCAGCGGTGGGAGTAGTAAGGGGCGATGAGGCCTCCGCGGCAGCACAGCCGGCCACGGGAGGCAGGAGCAGGCGGCACGACCGGCGCTGCTTTGGGCGGCTGGAGCAAGAAGAACAGAGGTTGAAGAAGCACTACAGCCGTTTGATGGACATCGTACGGTCACTGCAGCTAGAATCATTCATATAGACTAAGTTGACAAAGCCCTTGGTATGCGTCAACTTAGTAGGCCCACAGGTCAGCTTCCGAAACGGTGCGCCCCAGATGTCAGGGGGAGGAATCATTTTTTGGCGGGTGAAGCTAGAATAGCCGAGATTGAAGAAGAAGCACGGCATCTGTTGGATGGACATCCAACGGCCACTGCTGCTAGAACCGTGTGTTGACTATAATAAGTTGACAAAGCCTTGCATACACGTGAACTTCTTTCTTTTAGGGGACACGTCAACTTAGTAGGCCCACAAGTGTGTGGTAGAGAACTTATAGCCCATTTGCGATTTGTAAGAATGTACAGCCCATTTTTTAATTCTAATGGAATTTACTACAGCCCAATTACAGTTTGTTAAAAGTACAACCCATTTTCTAACTAGGACAACGATTAATAATTTCAACCAACCATTCAAGACAGAATTCAATAAAATTTCCACATTTTGATGGGATCCGAAATATTTTATCCCGAAATTTCTAGTCAGATTAAATATAAATTTGTATTACGTAAAAATCTAATGAAACAATGCGCGCGCAACAATTAAAAATTAAGATTTACGAAATCCATAAATAATATCTTATAAACTAATTTCGTGCTTGGTGCATTTTTTTATAGTTACTGCCTAGTTTTTATAATTACATCCCATTTATTATTTTTTAAAGCCCATTTTCCTGTTAAGCCTAATGCATCCCTCCTAGGAAAGATTTGCAGCCCAGCGGGGCGGAGAATAACAAGTTGACCTTGCCTGGGTATTCCTCAAAAAAACATATAGCTGGGCTAGCCATTTTCATCTTAAAAAAATTAATATCTGGGCTGGATATCTGTCCTGGGCTAGACGGGCCACAGCCCGCCTAGTTAATACCATGCTCTCCTCTAAACAACAACGAAAACATTGCCAAGAAAAACTCTGCAGTGCTCACGCCTCAAAAACACAAATACTGCTCGAGCTGCTTGGTCCCAGCTGTCGGCCGCACCTTGTGCAATTCTCTCGTTTATATTGACTACATAGGTTGACAATGGTGTGGGACCGTGATGTCAGGAAACCAGGAGGAAGCAAAAAAATAGTTGTACATAATAAGGAGGCACTTGCGTACGTACGGCTATGGCCCTAGTGGGTCCCTACTGTCATCCAGTCAAAAAAAAGTCATCTCATGAATCCTCATGTTCATTGACCATGTTAACAATGCTCGGTGCCACGGCGAGCGCAACAACTCGAAGGACGACGGAGAGGGCCTCGCAGGCCCTACGGATGGTCTGATATAGCGCCCGCTGCTCATTCAGGAAGCCAGGATCATCGGACACCTATGAGCACCTTCGAGAGACTGAGATGGCATGAAACGGTAAGGCCGCGCTTGGGAGCTCTGGTTTATTTCACACTTGTATTAAGATACAAGTGTAATTTACTCATCATCGGAAACAACGCGTAAAATACAGGCGTAATGAAACCGAGGGCCCGAGGTCTGTAAGTAAAACCGGCGGGTTACGCGTGTAATTTGAGAGACCGGTGTATATTTTACTAGTCGAAATCGACCAACCAAGCGCTTCGCCCGAGACCATCTGCTTTTATTTACAAGCGTCAGTTTTACAAGTGGTTTTGGTTGGAAAACGACGATCCAATCACGGCCTAAGATGATGAGTTGGTCGGAAGATCATATGGTTTCATGTCTAACCTACCCGACTTGTCGTATAGGCTATGAATGAAACATAAGACGATGAACTTATTAAGCACGGAAACAACAGAAGAGGATGATCTTCCTAACAAGAAAATCACTGGCATTAGATCGACATCCAAAACAATACGAAGCATTATTCTCAGGAGGCCCGGTGAATAGCTCGTGATGCCGCATGCCACAACATTCCAAGCTCAACTTTGCAATCAAACACAAGGCCTGGCATTACATAGACAATATTCAGAACAAACTCTTAAAATATCTTACATAAGTCAACATTCATGTGACTATGCATCTCAGCAGAGTAAATATTTACTTCTGAACTGAAGACAGGAATAGGAAAAAATGATCGACGTTGCTCATAGCAAAGGGCGTCCCACTCAAAAATATCAAATGCATGTCTTCTGGCTAACATCAATGAGCAAAAATTGACAAGGTTTTCCAATTCCAATATATTAAACTAATGTCAACTTTGACAAGCTTTTCCCATTCAAAATATGTATAGCCTATGATTGTGGAACGGGCAGGGTTTGTCATCAGTTTGTCATCTGATAGTCCGGTGGCTCAAGGTGACGACGAATGATTAGAGAACCATTCGATGTATTGTGCATGATGAAGTATTATGGAGGACACGAACCATCTGAACATTTTGTGCAGTTCCACTAAATTCAAGCTGAGCATCCCTGTGGATTTCGTATTTATATGCTGCCAGAAAACAAAGACATATCAGCACACACATGAATATTGGCCCCAGTGTCAACCCACCAATCGGTGGACTAACAAACTGAAAGTACGGTAAACAGATTACCATACCCAGATGCCCCATCATTGTTCCTTAAAGTGACATTAACAGACCTGGAGTCCTGTCCTGGCTTCTTGGTACTTGTTTGGGCACTTGTTTACCCAGTGTTCCTCCGAACCACAAGTAAAGCAGCCATCACTCTTTTTGTCTTTCTTCTTACCCTTCTTAATGGCCGACGCTGGCAGCACCATTCAAACATATAGTCTGGTGGCTCAAGGTGACGACGAATAATTAGAGAACCATTCGATGTATTGTGCATGATGAAGTATTATGGAGGACACAAACCATCTGGACATTTTGTGCAGTTCCACTAAAATCAAGCTTAGCATCATTTATATGCTGCAAGAAAACAAAGACATAGCAGCACACACATGAATATTGGCCCTAGTGTCAACCCACCAATCGGTGGACTAACAAACTGAAAGTACAGTAAACAGATTACCATACCCAGATGCCCCATCATTGTTGCTTAGAATGACATTGACAGATTTGGAGTCCTGTCCTGGCTTCCTGTACTTGTTTGGGCACTTTTTGCACAATGCACTCCATGTGTTGTAGAGTTTCCTATGCTCTCTGTAGACTAGTCATGTCACCAGCGTCTACTAATACTCTGTAAAGCTTCCCGATCATTCCTTGTGTAATGTAGCGCAAACAGTGACTGCTTCTTTCTGCAAAGTGGTAAGACCAACTGGACCCACTAATGCAGCAGTTTGCCTTAGACACATTGGCTCCTTTTGTGCAGTTCAACTAAAATCAAAGTCGGAATAAAACCGAGCTTTAATTTTGATATCCCTGTAAGCAATAAAAGGTATAAGGGAAACAATTACTGAGAAATAACGGTTGATGACTTGGACACCCAGAAGAAAAACATCTACTGATCTACCTTATCTTAATGGGAAACAAAGCAGGAGAGTAGCAATTCTCAATCAGTGTTATTCATTCATATTAACTGAGACATTATCTTAACAATGCCTTGTTTCAACATGTATAAAGAACGACAAAGCATAAAAGTATCATTCCTAAAACAATGCGACTGATTCATTTTAACAGAGAGATTATCTTAACAATACCTTGGTTAAACATGTAGAAAGAACTACAAAGCAGGATGATACCATTTGTAAAACACTGTAATTGATATATAATAACAGAGAAATTATCTGAACAATACATTTCTTAAACATGTACTCCGGCCGATCCCTAACAGAAATGGTACTCCCGTCGATCCCTAACAAGTGTTGCAGTTTTGAATTAAGATTCAGTACTTAATTCTGAGGAAAGTCGGTACTGACCTTTCAAGACCAAGATTTGAAACAACTCGTGAGGAATACCCGAGAGAGATCTCAACACATATATGGAAATCCGGTCTCATTTTGTGCGGTTCCACCAAAATTAAGCGAAGCAAAATGTCGCAATAGCAACAAGTTGAATAGATATCCCTGTTTTAACATGGGCAAAAAAGGAATCAATTATTGGCCAATAAAGGAGGATGAAACATGCGGCCACAAAAATGGTAATCCCGCCAATCCCTAACAAGTGTTGCAGTTTTGAAATAAGATCCAGTAGTTAATTCTGAGAGTGGCATTGCTTAATTTTACCAGCGGCATTAGATTAACAAAAAGCATAAACAGTTCCATGGGAGAGTGGGCGCAACAACAACATGTGCTTCCATCTACTTATAAAGGGGGTGATGCAGAGTTTGTTGTAACTAAGCAACAAGCATAATGTCTGGGTTGGTCCCATTTTTGTTCACTACTTAATGGGAAGAGACAGCAATAGAATAGCTTCAATTCAACGTTTATTTAAAACAGTACCAATACAAGAAGCACAACATCTCAAAACACACTGCACGATCATGTGGATGAAGGCAAGTACCAACCTGTCATGACACACACAAGATCACGTACGAATCTGCCAACACGAATAGGAAATCCAATCTTGTTATGTGCAGTTACTCTGAAATCAAGTAAAGTCGATGGTGTGACATTTAAGTTTGCTATAGCGACAAGTTGAATAGATATCCCTGATTTAACAGAGGCAAAAAAGGAAACAATTACTTCCAATAAAGGAGGATGAAACATGCGGCCACAAAAAGAAGCATCTACCTTATCTTGATGGAAAACAAAGTATAGGACAGTAGCATTTCTAAAACGGTTGCATTGATTCATATTAACAAAGAAATTCTCTTAAAATAGTTTAGTAGTTAATTCTGAGAGTAGCATTGCTTAATTTTACCATCAGCATTAGACTAAGAAAAAGCATAAACAGTTCCAGGGGCGAGTGGGCGCAACAAAACAATGTGCTTCCATCTACTTATAAAGGGGGTGATGCAGAGTTTATTGTAACAAACCAACAAGCATCATGTCTGGGTTGGTACCATTTTTGTTCCCTGCTTAATGGGAAAAGAGAGCAATACAATAGCTTCAATTCAACATTTATTTAAAATAGTACCAATACAAGTAGCACAACATCTCAAAACACACTGCACGATCATGTGGATGGGACATGGGACATGCGAGCACCATGTGCGTCCACACGTATAAATGGGTGATGCAGAGTATGTAGCCAAGCAGCATATCTGCGTTGGTCCCATATTTGTTCTCTTTGAAACTTTTTCCAATGTGAGGGCAGCCAATCTAGTCCTGCACAAACTACCCGACCCCCCAATTTCTTTCCATCTTCAACAAAGAGTTCGGTTCCTTACAGATGTGTGTACTGGGTTACCCCCCTTTTTCCCTTTTCGACCAACAAAGCCGCTGGATAGCTAGTCTATACTACTTTCCCTCCCTCCTTTCCTCATTGAACCACGTCCTAGATTCATGATCCACCCCACTGCACCCTTCTTTCCTCTTTGAACCAAGACCTAGATTCGACTACAGAATCGAAAAAGAACAGCATGCAGCTAGACCAATGATGGTTTCAAAGAAACTTACACCTTAGGGTCGTCGGGATGTGGCAAGGCGTGCGGCGGGAGGTCGGATCTGCTTACACTACGTACCGCAGCAAGGAAGAATGGATCGGTGGCCCTCCCGCACATGCGCTGGGTGAAAGAGAAAAGATCAGCCGGCAGTGGATTGCCTCCCTCGCCGAATGCGATAGAGTGAACGCTGCACCTCCTCCCCTTCCCGGTGCGACGGGATCCGGACGCCACCTTCGCCAGCTGTGAGGGGGGCGAGAGAGACAGAGGACACAACACAGTGTTGTTTAGATCTGGTGAAGAGGGTGAGAGACAGTGAATATAGCAAACCCTAGCAAAGGAACTCTGAGCCTCCAATGTGTATATATATATGTAGTGCGGCGAGAGTATGGAGAGTGCAAACCCTAGCGAACAAGCGCTGAGGCTCCAGCTTATATATATACTGTAGTACGGACTGAGCTCTGGTGCCTTAACTGCACCTGCTTTTGGCTATATGATAGGTGGGCCAGCCACATTTTGGGCCCACCTGTCATAAACCCAAAGGCAGGTGCACTAAAGTCAATGAAGCTGCGTCCATATAGTACTCGTGTATACGACTAATATACAGTGGAGTGGTTTTCTTATTCTCTCCATAACAATCATTTTAAATTGTGTAAGTATGAAACAAAACTCTTTATCTAACATACCAGTGAAGAAAACTACTACTCCCTCTGTTCCTAAATATTTGTCTTTCTAGGGATTTCAACAAATGACTACATACGGAGCAAAATGAGTGAATCTACACTGTAAAAAATGTCTATATACATCCGTATGTGGTAGTCCATTGCAAACCACTTGAAAGACAAATATTTAGGAACGGAGGGAGTACTTCCGATGAAGAATTGTCCTGGTCGCACTTCCTCTCCTTCACATTCGGTACACTACCCTCCCCTAAGTGAACAACCACACATGCGCCAAATTATCGGAAACGTGTGAGAGTGTGTACAAATAAAGAATTTTAATTTCAATTATCAGAAAGGTTTGAGAGTATGTACAGTTTGCCCTCTCTAATAATTATGGTTTGTTGTGTTCGGCCTAAACTTGGTCAACCTTTACAAAGTTTGACTTCAGTCAAATCTAATATGCGGTGTAAATAAAAATGGAGGGCTACTACGTCCATCCGGGTTTTTAGTCCACACCATTTTTTAAATCAAAGTTAATAGCTGGACAAATAAAATTACAGGGGAGCTGGAGACAAAGTTGTGAGAAGGCTTAGAAATCAATACAAAACTTATGCTCTTAGTACCAACGTCGATCCTTCTTCGAGGAAACATTTGGTTCATAGCTAATTGTGTGATAAAATTGCACCAACGTGAAAGTCGACTGCGTCTCCAACGCAACCAAGGTGAACTGACGAAGGATATCATCTTTGTGGGTAACAAGAAAAGAGCACTGATGGAAGACAGCTTGTTTTTCATTGAAAATCGATCAGCTTCACCAGCCGATGCAACCATGGGCATCGATAGGTCATCGTGGTGATGCATCATCCATTTGGGATCAAGTTTGGGTGAGGCACCTATGAAGTTCGACAAATCCTCACTGTGGTCTGTTTCTTCTCAGTAGTCAAGCTCGAGGAAGGAAGAACCACGTGGCAGAGGACAGTGAGGCGGAACAACAATGGCCATCCAATTTTGTGCAGTTCCACCAAAATTGAGGAAGACATGTCTGGGTATGGAGATACGCATCACTGTTTCCAAAAATATAAAAAAGGGATATAGTGTTGTTACTTTCTTTTACAAGATTAACAACGACATCTCAATTGTCAATAAGAATTATGAGAAGTACACCAACAAACAGAAGCATCATGATTATCTTGATGGGAACTAAACCAGGATACCCGAGAAAAAAAGCATTTTTTCATTTAACCAGTGATAGTATTAGATTAGCAGCAGCAATAGGAGCATATGGACAATGACCGCACAACCACCATGTACGTTTTGTCGAAACAACATGTATACCTCAACCGAGGCATAAATCAGGACAACTTTTCGAGTGGCAGTTGCTCTATAATAGTAGGTGATGTTGGACCAGCCGACGAACCCTAGTAAGAAGAAAACCTAGGCGGAGGGAGTACTGTACATGGGGAGCTCGGGAGTAGTCGCATAGAAGAAAACCCGCATGCAGCGACCTGGGGAGCTGGACCAGTACAAGAAGTTATACCTCAGGTGGGCGAGATGTCGCTTAGGCGGGCGGGCGGGACCTGCCCACATGACGGCAGCGAACAAGGGTGCGCAGGACCTTCGCCCGCGCCAGCACCGGCTCCGAGAGGATGGTGAACATCGGCTTCCTCCATCGCCGACGGCGACAACGTCAACGTTGCACCTCCTCACCTCCTGCAGCGGACGGGACTCAGCCGGATCTGTGACCACCCGGTGAGGAGAGACATAGTGTGGACACTGTCATCTTGTTTTGATATGGAGAGGGTGAGAGAGTGAGACGCGAGAAACTCTATCAAACAAGAGGCTATAATGGAGTAAAACAATCTCTCCATAGCAGTGGTTGTATATAGAATACGCGCGTTCCCGGAAAAAAGAAACGAAAACTGGCGCACAATTTTTTAACGTACCAAGAAAGAAAACTCAATCAAAAACACACCCCCGCTTACATGCATATCCGTGTTTATGTAAATTCTATTTCCATCTCAATGTCCAATCATATTTGTCCAACTGGCACATTATTTATGTTGTTAATTATATACGCGGCAATATTAATATACAACATCTCTTGTTTCTCCGGACCGCTGCCATGGCCGCTCCTGCCTAACTCGAACCCTCTTCATCACCCGCGCGTGCTTCCCGCCCGAAACGGCCAGTGCCGCATTCATCCCCGGCCAGAGCGGACGCGGCCTCTCACAGGCGCCGAGAGAGCGTCGCCCGCGCCGCTTCCTGGTGCACGCGACTGCTCCACGTTCAAAGGTCGCAATAGCCGCCCACAACGTGCATGTAAAAAGTTCTTGGGAGTCCGTGCTACAGCTAGCTGTCCTCCCCCGACTCGTCAATCTCTTCTAGTAGTACTAGTACTCCATGGCGCGATCCATCGACAAGCAGGTGGGAAAGTTATCGTATACTCGGTTTGCGGTGAGTGGCGTGCCGAGCGACCATGTGGGGTCGAGCGGTGGAGGAGGGTGAGACACGAACGCGACAGATGTGATTTAAACGTTGGTTTTGCTTGATGGCGCGATCCAACGAAACGAAACGTTGGTTTCTCTCCGTTTCCATTTTTCTCAGGAAAAACAGAAACTTTCCACTCCATTTTCATTCCTACTACAAGGTTGCCCCGTTACAACATTCCATCAAATACAAAGGAAAACTAACACGCATGCTGATGCATCTCAATGATTCACAAATCATAGCCAATATTTACTTCACAACTAAAGACAAAAGTTGTGAGAGCGTGTACGAAAGAAAAACTACTGATGGGGTCACTATGACATAAACCCTAAACCCTAAACAGGATTTAATTTCCTGGCCAGGTAGAACCTGTCGAAGGAAAGACGGCTGGCACCCTCGTTTTATACGATGCTTTTGTGCAGTTCCACTAAAATCGAGCTGAGCATCCCTGATGGCAAAGATATTGAAGAAGTGTGATTAGAATAATAGTACTGGCACTAGTTCATGAGACATAAACGCATCACAAGTAGAAGCCGGTAGAAGTAGAGAAAGATCGACATGGAGATGGAGCTACATGGGGAGCTGCGGCAGTGGAGCAAGCCAGCTCGAAAAGGAAGATGTACTACCTAGGATGTCGGGTTGTAGCTAGAAGGGCAGTTGGGACGCGGCATCGGCCCATACCGTGGTGACCCTCGATTGGGATGCACCGACTGTGGATTTTCTCCCTCGCCGATGTCGACCGCGTCTACGGAGAACATTGTTCCCTTCCCCCAGCTGCGGGATCAGGCCGGATATGTGACCAGCGGTGTGGCCACCGTCGTTCTATGCTTGTGAAGAGAGCAACCCAAGCAAGCAGGCTTGTAGCTTAGGCTCCTGCTAGTTTATATATAGTGGTTTTCTTTTTCTCTCCATATCAACCATTTTATATTGCGTACGAGTCATTGAAGAGTGAAATGATGGTTGCTTCTTCCGACTAACTTACTGTGTGATTTGACTGCTCCTTTAGTGGCCCCTACACGTACTCCCCCTACGTGTATGCAACTGTCACACGTACACATGGACGCAAAAACGTGCGCGACACCCTAATGCATGCATGTCCGAGCACACGACGGAACACACACGGTCACGCTCAAGTGCTCAACCTACACGTGCATGCACACACATACTCGGCCAGGGTGAGCTAGTGACCGTATAAACACTGGAAAATGTATATATTGAGCGCAATGAGCGTATTATGAAGTCCACTGACAGTATTTTTACAAATATACAGTGACAGATAGTGTATTTATCTCGTTTGAAATTAAAGCCATATTAACCGGAGAGGAGGCAGTATGGACTGGCATTACTTTGCTGTGTCCCGTCAACTTGCCGAACGAGGAGAAGCTTGCAGGACGGGAGAAGCTCGCGCGGTGGCACATAGGACAAGGAGAAACTTTTGAATAATGCAAGCTCTCCTTCGCTCAGGCGGTGGACGTGCAACAGTTAATTCAGTGTCAGATTGCCAAAAGAACACTATACTAGTACTATTATTGCTCCACTTCCCGAAGAGGCGAATAGCCAAGCGCAAAGTTTACTAGTACTAGTACTACTACTATAGTCTATAGAGGTATGTACTATACTAGTGCTAGGAACCGTATGGAGGAGCGTCTGCACTCTTATTATATTTTTAAAATGTGATAAAGCAATCTTCAACACATTTGGTTCTCTTCGAGGGTTCTCGCATGTGATAATGGAAGTTGATTGCATGGAACACTCGCCACAATTCTCTCTTAATTCTGACACATATCCTGTTACAAATAGGAGCGCTCGGTAATATTTCCTCTTTTTTTGTTGTTCAGCATGTAAACAGGTCAGCAAACCTTGCGGCGCATCTTTGTGCAAACCGTGCTTGCTGCACTTTGAATGTGGCCGAGAGCTGGCTTGATGAAACACCTCGCTTCCTACTTCTTTTTTTGCGGGGTACCTCGCTTCCTAGTGACCAGTGTCTTGGCTGATCGTCCTAAGAATGCTTATATATGAATAAAGCTGTCTCATTTACCCGCAAAAAGATTAAGCCATATTAACCGGAAAGGAGGGAGTATGGACTAGCACTACTTGTTGGTGTGTCCCGTCAACTCGCAGAACAAGGAGAAGCTTGCAGGACAAGGTGAAGCTCGCTTACGCCTTTTGACTAATGCAACGTACCCTCGCCCAGGCGGTGGACATGCATCACTTCATTCGGTGTTAGATTGCCAGAGGCATACACTGTAGTACCGAACATGCGGAGTACCATCATTGTTCGACTTCACGAAGAGGCGAAGAGCCAAGCGCAAGGTTTAGTAGTACCAGTTCTACTACTACTAGAACCGCATGGTGGAGCCTCTGTACTCTTATTTTTTTAATCTCTGATAAATTACACATTTATACCGGAGAAGGGCAGAAAACTGCAGCCCAACATGTAATGATGATATTGACCAACCATGCTCGAATATATCTTGGCCTCCGTGCGAGCCCGTCTGTGTGTTCTCGCTCCTCGTCTCTCTCAAGGAACGGCAGGTTGGCCATTTTGCCGTCAATTGAGATCAGTTTGCTCACACTCCGGTCCCACAAGTCAGTGATATGCCAAGAGGAGGTGCGTTGACCGACTGGCCGTACGCATACTTGGTTTTGCACCTTCATACTACTCCTCCCTCCGTCACGGTTTACAGCGCGTGCTTCATTATGATGCATTTCTCTCAATGCATTTCCACCACCAGAGAGACTTTAGACGCGTTTGGTTTAATGCTCAATTAATTAGGGCGTGGTAACCGCAATCAAGTCCACAGTTTTCCCTTGATGTAGTACTACGGAGTGGAGTAAGTGCGTGCATGTATGTACCCAGGGTGGAAGCACTGCATGCATGTGTGTACGCATTATTTCCTCTAGTAATAGACGTCGTGCTATAACTACCAATCCTATTTTTCAGGCCGATTGCTATTCGCCTTGGTCCCAGAGATTTTCTCTTTTTCTGAAGATCGCTCTATAAACAGAGACGGATGGAGTAGTATGAGCGGATTCAAAGAAGAGCGTATTGATGGTTGCTTCTTCCGAGCAACTTACAGTGGGAAAGGTGGGGCTTATGATTTGACTGCTCATTACTCACTATTAATGCGGCGCAACGACCGGTCTGAGTCTCCCATGCGGCTGTGCACTACCCCCTCGGTTCTTAAATATACTCTGGAGTATTTGTCTTTCTAGAGATTTCAATGAGTGACTACTCAAATATTTGTCTTTTTAGAGACTCAAATGGACTACTACATAAGGATGTATATAGACATATTTTTGAGTGTAGATTCACACATTTTTCTCCATATGTAGTCACTTGTTGAAATCTCTAGAAAGAAAAATATTTAGGAATGGAGGGAGTAGACATACAAAGAAAAATGAGTGAATCTACACTCTAAAATATGCCCATTTGAAATTTGTAAAAAGACAAATATTTAGGAACGAAGGAGTATAATTTTGTGCATGGCACATGGACCCGGATGCCGAAGAGGCTTCTGGCAATGCTATCAAGCTTCCAGCATTTGTTTACATAATTGACATACTATACAAATAATTTTCCAGCGACATGAAATTGTACAATGGTGTGAGCTTTCAGCTTTTGTTTCGTGTGTCTTGCCATCGATGCTCTTTCGGAAACAATGAAAAACTAACTTCCTTGCTAATCAGAGCTAATATTTACATCACAACTAAAGACAAAGTTGTGAGAAGGTGTTAAATTAAAATTGATCCATGCTTTCACTCGCAGCAACGTCCCCCCAGCTCTGTCTAAATCAACAAGGCATGTAGGGAAAAAAGTAGTTGTCTGGAGCATGCAACATTCCGATAATTTTGTGCAGTTCCACTAAAATAGAGGTGAGCGTCCCTGTTCCAAAGATATTAAGTGTGATTACGATAAACAGGACTGCTGATGAAACAATAAACACACAAATAGAAGTCGGTCACCTTTGCAGTCTCTCTTAAGACTAACTAGTTGGAGAAGATTAGGCTCGGAGTTGGATGAGGAGGATAGAGCAAAACCAATCTCCCTTTGTGCAGTCGCACTGAAATGTAGAGACGTTGCCCGTGTGACATTTTGGTAGAACTGCACAAAACACTCTTTAGGAAAAAGTGATTTGTGCAGTTCACCAAAAGGTCGCAATAGCAACGAGGTGAAATGGATAGCCCTGTTTGCAAAAAAGAGGTAGAAAGGAAACAATTACTGGCCAATAACAGTTGATGACACATGCGACGACAAAAAAGAAGCATATTCCTTGTCCTAAGGGAAGATAACAACACGGTTGTGTTTGTCTAAAACGGTGTGATGACGAGATTGCAATATGGAAAGTACGCCGGACGAGCTACGTTTTGGGCAAAGAACTATGGAAGATCCACATGCAGCGATGTGGGAAGACAGGTAGTGGAGCTAGGCCGGAGGGGATACCTGGAGGTCGTCGGGATGTAACTAGGTGAGCGGCGGCGGGCGGAATCTACCCATACTACGGCAGCAAGCAGGTGGCGTAGGCCCTACCACGCTGGAGCTTGGTCAGAGAGAACGGCGTGTACCGCAGATCGGGACATGCTGCCTTGGCGCCGTCGAACGGAGAAACGATGCACGTCCTCCCTTTCCGCCGGCGGACGGGATGCGGCCGGATCAGTGACCAACGGTGAGAGAGAGAGAGGGGCCACCGTAGCCTTGTGTGAGATACTCTGAAGAGAGACAAACCAGGCAGGCAGGCTCCATTGTATATAGTGGAGAGGACTACCTTTTTCCCCATAAAAATCGTTTTATATTCTGTGTACGTGCCATTGAGCGATATAACTTTATTTAAAAATAACGCGCCAACGGATCAAGTCGAACTTTGTTTCGTGCACGCGTGGTACACGACCTCCGTAGGTAAACAACCGCTACACACGTTCAAATTAGCACGTGGGCTGCCATTTCGTACAGAAATGAGCTACACCGTGTACCCGCGCGGGTGTGGCTGGGCACGAAGCATGAGTACATGCACGGTGCACCTATTCTCTTCTTGTATACATACACCACCTACATGTGGTTGTGTGAGAGAGATACAAACGTAGAGAGATATTTTGTGTGGGTTCGTGGGAGTTTTTTTGGGGGCGGGGTCAATAAAAAATGTAAAATATGCAATGTGTGTGAAATAGAGTCCTGGATATATCATATATATAGAGGGGGCGATCTACAAGAAGAGAGTGGAGGTATCGGCTTGAGGTGTCCATAGAATCAAAGAGAGGGATGATGTGTGTGTGTGTGTGCGCGCGCGATCGATAAAGAGTGCCATCGAATTTGTGTGTGCCCACGACAAAGATATAGAGTGGCTGGCCTACTGGAACGTGAGAGGGGACAGGTGCAGTTTGTCTCTGTGGCATGGATACCTACCTACAGGGCTCGACTATCAGTGTGTGGTGGGGGGGGAGGGAGGCCTAATTAACTATAGAGGTACAATGGCTGGTATATGTGTGGAGGAGGAGAGAGTCCTACCTCATGTATTAAGGGAGATCGATCTACCTCATGTATTAAGGGAGATCGATCGGCATCCATGGATATGTGTAGGAGAGGAATAAGGTTGGGAGAGAGACAGAGCTAGAGTGTTGGAGGGGTGGTAGTGGAGTTGCTTCTAACAAATGGTGGGATAGGCTTGCTAGACAACCGGAGGGCACGCCTGCAATATCAATAAGAGAGGGGATGGCTGCCTGTCTGTGCACGTGCGTGTGAGAGACAGGTCGGGAGGCATGCACGAATGATGAGGGGGGCGATATGGCTGTGGTAAGCAGACATAACTACATAGGAAGATCAATTGTCCTTTGTCAGAGAAAGGAGAGACATAACTTGTGAGGTACGTCGATCGACGGGGGGGAATAGTTAAAGTTGACCTAGGTATATGTTGGGAGATCGGTTGGTATACATGCATGTGTGTGTTAGAAGCAAATGAGGCACGGGGAGAAGGATAGAGAGAGAGAGAGAGAGAGAGAGAGGGATGCATCTAGGAGGTGGTGCGAGAGTCATACTATATCGAGGGGGAGGAGTGTGCGAGTATGAGATCGATGAAAAGAGTGGTGGGAGTGAGGCATGGATGGTGATAAGATAAGAGGGGAAGCTTTTGTTTTGTGCTAGGCACACCTGGCTAGAGAGGCATATCGATCGATGTGTGCCGTAAAGAAGGAGCTGGGGGGCCTACACACACCGTGGGTGAACGACGTAAAGTGAAAAGACGAATTTGCGCGATTGAGCTAGAGAATGCTGAGGGAGGGTGAGAGGAATGCAGGCGTGTGCATGCACGAGAGAAAGTTAGCGCTAGCTAGCTACAAAGATAAGAGGATTGTGTGGGTCTAAAAGACGAACAGAGATCATACTTCATTATAAAAAGCGAATTCAGATATTTGAAGAATTTATCATAGTGTTTTAAACCGACGCATGTCTGAATATATATAATGGTGATACACGTGGTATGGTTATGAACATGTTATACTACATATAATATATTTTATCTCTACTCTTATAAAAAACGGAGTTGTTGATGATGGTGTGCCTGCCATCCTGCAATATAGGCCGCCCGATTTATATCTGACGGATAGGAGGGAAACTATGGCAATTTTGGAAAAAGATACCCACACCCCTCTCCATATTTGCAAATTAGGCCTCCCCTTGATCATGTTGATGTTCTGTGGAACGCATGGGCATCTTGCTAGTACTACGTATAATATATAGAACATTGATCATAATTTTGGCTAATGTGTGGCTTTTGCAGCTCAGGTCTAAATACTTGTCATAATGTAGGGGGCGGGGCACTATACTATGTGTAATAAACACGGTGTACACGTATGGAACATGGTTTAGATTATGAATATATAGTTAGTACATCAAGTGTACTATTATTTGAAATCAACATCAAGTGTATTCAAAAAATAGAATTCGAGTTCATGTAGTACACATAGTTCATATCTATCTCTATAGTAATCATGTGGTGTGTTATTAAGGTAATACACGAATGATGGTTGAAGTTGGCAACAATCATGATTGTAGATTCTTATTGAAATAGAGAAACGAATTCAAATTCAGTTCGAATTGCAGCGGTAGTATAGACATTCGGAATGCACTAAAATTTTGGTATAAGTAGGTTACATGCATTATAGAGCAAGCGAAAAAATTTAATTGGACATAACATGGATTCATACTCTCTCCTTCCATCTATATAGGGCGTAATGCGTTTTTAAGACCACCTTTGACTATTGACAAGATTAATAGTACATGACATGCACAATGTGAAAATTATATCATTGAAAGAACCTTTCACAGACGAATTTAACGGTGTGCTTTGTGTAAGTTGCATGTCATATATTATTGCTCTAATATTTGGTCAAAGTTAGCATCGAAAAACGCATTAGGCCCGATATAGATGGAAGGAGGGAGTATCTTTGAATAGCATTTTTATAGTAAAATGGGGCAAGACTCTCTCTTTGTGTGGTGTGAATAGTTTTATTGTTTTTGTTTTATTTTTGGTTGAGGGAAGTGCGAATTGATTTGGTACGTACAAGTACAATATTACACGTTAGGCTTGTCCCTAAAATTCAACCCGCGCCTTGTTATATCCCGAAAATTCAGATATCGTGCTCCCAAAACTAGCGCCTTCACAACCCGCACCTTGCTATCCCGAAATTACAACGCCCGCGAAAACTCCCTCCAGCTGCCAAATCCCGACACGCGAAATCCCAATTCTAACCCTGAGCCGAAAGGGCCGCTAGTTCAAATCGGTGGGGGGTACTTTTGTAACACACCCTACATTTTGGACAAGCACGTCCCTAAGTCATGGTTCACCCCCTCCCATCGCCTCCTTTTTGCCATTCGAAATCCCAGGCCGCCATAACCTCTCCGCTCCAGCCGCGAAACCCCACCCTCCTCCGTCCGCCACCTCACCGCTGCCCAGCCGGAGCCTCTTCCCCGACGACGTCATCCACCGCAACAGCTCGCCGTCCCTCGTCCACCTCCCCGGATGAGGATCCGTCATCCATCTCGTTGTCCCACCGGTTCAGTGCCCCGTCCTCCACCTCCAAGGAGCTTCTTCGACGATCGCCTCGTCTATCGCGGCTGCTCCAACCCCACAGCGCGTCCTTAACTTGCTCCACCGGAACCGCAACATCGTCACCGACTCTTCGGATGAAGCCGAGGCCTACTCGGCGCCACCAAAGAGGTTGTACACTCATCGCATCGCACCTTCTCCTTAGCTCGAGCTCCCGGCGCCGACGGTGCTCCATCCCGCACCCCCATGGAGCGGCTACCTTGAAGCTGGCGCCGCGGGCGACATCTCCATGGCGGATCTCCCCTAGTGCGAGGCCCCTTCGGTGGCGGCGTCCATACCAGCCGGATCTGCTGCTGCTGCTCCGGCTCTCGCTCGGTCACTCGCTCGCCCAGCTGCTGCTGCTCCGGCTCTCGCTCACTCGCTCGCGCTGCTGCTGCTGCTCTCCCCCTCGCTCGTGCTGCTGCTCTGCTCTGATTTAGCTACACTTCAGCCGACTGAATCGAATTTTTGGGTTAGTCGATTTTTAGGGGGTGGGGGGCTCGCCGGAGTTAAGAAAGAACCACCCACAACGGGGATGGGGGCTCGCCGGAGAGGTACCCCACCATCTAGCTTATGGTTCAGGGTGGAGGCGGGGGGCCTATAGGGCTGGCCGGGGCGGCGGCGGACCAGCGGTGGGGAGTTGTTTCGGGGTGGCGAGGTGGCGCTGGGCGGCGGCGAGGCCGGTGGTGGCTGGCGGCTCAGGGGGGTGCAGGTTGAAGATGAACTGCAGGCCCTCCCTAAACTACATGTCAAGAGCCTCTCTGCTACCATTGCGTTCAGTTTCGACAGCAACATTCAGATTCCACAGTAAATTTCAGTTTCGACAGTTAAGTTCAGAGTCAACAGTTTTTACCTCATCTGTTGTAGTCAGGTGGTTTTTGGTGATGTAAATTTTACATCTATTTTACATCATCTATTGGAGATGCTATTAGAATCCCACTTGAGATTGACGATGTCTGTCTTGTGCTGCTTCAACCTTGACGTCTTACGACTCACCGGAGCTGCTCCAACGACAGAACGATCCATCACAACAGAGCAGTGCCCTGGACACCGTCTACAGATTCCTCAGATCTTCCTCCACACCTCTGACAGCCACCTCTGTCACAACTACTTCAGCGACCAACCCAATGATGCTGAGGTCGACACGGCTATGGCAAAGAGATTGTACACTTGTTGCATCACTTATTACTATACATTCATGTCGATCCATTACGGCTATTTTGGTTCGACGGAAAAACATAACAATAGGGAATTTTCCAATGGCACTCTACTATTCAATTATTCATGCATTTTGTTGAAAGGAATGAAGCAAAACATCCACCTGGACCTACTTTTCAAAATCCTATGCATGAAAACAAGACCAAGTGCATTAGTGGCAGAATAACATTCTAACTGTACACGCTTTCATATGGTTTCACTTTATTTTGGCCATGTTTCTTTGCATTGCTCTGCTCTTCCAATTCCTGTAAACCAAACACCCAAGTTGACAGAAATCCCATGTTTAAAAATGATGTGTTTACCATGTGCATTCCTATCCTATTCCGGTGTTTTTCCTATCCATGCGTTTTTAGAATCATGCAAGCCAAATGAACCCTTAAAGAATTACTTCAGTTACAGGTAGGTGTCGAAGGGAACTTTGTGTGGTTTGTCCTGCTCCTGCCGCGACGTTGTCCACCTCACCTGAGCTGCTCCATCGACAGAAACATCAACCAAACCAGACATCACAACTCCTGACCGTCTTTCGCCACCTCAGATCTCCTTCCCTACAGCCGGCACCCACCGCAACGGCATCACCATCATCGACTCAGGAGATGAACCTGAGGAGTACACGGGTCCACAAGAGAGGTCGCACTCTTTTGATTCTGCTTATGTTATGCATCTCTTAAAATTACCTGCTACTTTATCGTCCTATTCACCTCTTGGACTCCAAGTCAGGTCCAAATTAATGTTCAAACTTGAGTTCTAAATTAGTTGTGCGGCACATATCGAGGAAGCAATGAATAGTATCTCTGTCTAATATCTGGTTCACCTAGGGTATGCCTATGTTGTTCATCTTGGGTGGGAAACAAATAGTAAAGCAATCATCATCTGTCTTTTTATTAAATTAATGCAATCATCAGCCTGCTATCATTATTTTTGGATCCATCCACTGGTTGTTACCATCACTCTAAATTTCTGCATGCTCTCCTTACATAATCTGACCATATTTTTTTCGTATGCATGTCAGATATTGTACACAGTCATGCTGAACATGTCGAGAAAAAGAGAAGAGTTTTCCGCGGCAATACAATGTCATGCAGACATCGCTCCATGGTGGGTTCAATGGCAAACCCTCCCCACCCCTCTCCAGATTGTAATCCAGAGGAAGATATCTGTTCTGAGGCGGATTCAGACGCCGCTGACCACTCCTATTTACCCCCCAAGGTGTTTGCTCTACCTTGGCATGATGATGTTAGTCATGTCATGCATATGTTGCCTTGTAGTGCCTACTTTTGACATCATATATGTCATCTGCTTAGTTTAGACATGTTCTGTCGCCACCTGTTTAGTTTCTATATCATATATAGGAATTATGCGGTCTCATGTCTTTTAGCCAGCCATAATATATGTGAAATGTGCAATGCCATCTTGTTTAACCAGGCATCATATATTTGAATGATATCTTGCCCATCCTTTTCTTCATTACATTTCCATTTGTTGACAATGTTTGTACATTAAACTACTCTTCCTGTGAATCAGCCATTTGGGTGGGAGATTGAAAAATCTGGAGTGAAAACAAGGCGTTCAGAGTAGACAGTGCTACCTGTCGAAGCAGATCTCTTGTTGGGTCCCGATAGCTCCTCAGAGATGGATTCATAGACAAATGACCAGTCCTATTCCCCCACCGAGGTGTATGCTCTAACTTGGCACGGCGTTTTAGTTATTCATCATATCTTTGAATTATGTTATGCTATGCTATCCAGTTTAGATAGACATCATATATGTGAAATTATGTCATGCTATCCGTTTTAGTTAAACAATATACATGTCAACTATTTCATGTCCTCTTTTTTCCCACTATCAATTGCATCTGTCTCTCATACAATGTCTGTACATTCAACTATGTTTCCTGTTTATCAGCCATTTGAATTGGAGCGGGTGATGCCAGCATCTAGCGGACTAAAAACACGGTCTTCAAATAAAACAGTGCTACCTCTTGGTGGAGATAGCACCCCGGTTGTACATGCCAAAGAACCAGCCCTACCACACATAACCCAAACTCTCGCAGATTGTACCCCTACTGCGATGGACAGAGAACCAGCTTCACCCAATCTAACCCCAACCCCAGCAGATAGTAACCTAGTTCCTATTGACATAGCACCATCTCCACCACAGAGCTCCCAAACAAGAGCAGTTAGTAAGGCAGCTCCAGTGCCCAAAGGGCCAGTACTACCACGGCGAACCCCAACTCCACCAATTAGTATGCCTATTCCTGTGGAGGAAGCACAACCAGCTAGTCGTAGTTTAGCATCTATCACATTTGATGTTGTTAAATCGTATGTGCGTATCTTCCCATCTTGGAAATATTATACTGAAGATGAAGGAAAATGCTAGTTGCAGGTGTTTGTCCAAGAGTTATCTATAAGTAATGTTATTCATGGCAAATACTTTGCTTTGTCCCAGACATCCTACCTCCATGATGGTTATAATATAGCAAATTTTCCCATTTTTCTCTATAGAGAAGGACCTATTTGGAAACTCAGGATGAGGTAACCTGTGCTAATACCTCGGCTATATTCAAGAAAGCTTGGTGGCAGTATCAGAATTACCTGAAGAAAACATACTTCACCGGCAAAGAAACTCATCAAATTCCCTTACGTTCTCCTGAGACACATTTACTGGACGATGACTGGGAACGCCTTGTTCTGTACTGGTCCCGAACCAAGAATGTGGTAAGGTCTATGAGCTCATTTTCTATTTTTAAGTACTATATTGCTGCGTCTTACTGTACTCTATTCATGTAGAACAAGTGCCTAAACCTGAAGAACAACTGTTCTAATTTAAGATTCCATTGCTATCATAGTTCCAAAAAGCGCTAAGCGTTAATTGTGCGTTTTGCCACCGCTTTGCGCTTTACTGACCAAAGCGCATGCTTATGCGCAGTTATGCACAGATTAAGCATAGTTATGCGCAATGCATTTCGCCAACGCCTAGAGCCTAGGCGCGCTTAAGCACTCACTTAGGCACGCCTTTTTTACCTATGATTGCTATCGTGCATACTGCTTTGCTCTTGTATCACTGTATTTACTCATACAAACTTATTTTTAAATTGAAGGATCCAATCGAACCTCCAATGGCACAGCAGGTGTGTTCACGCATGTTTCTTTAACAGGCTTGCTCTTATCAATAACTCTGTTGATTTCAATTTCAATTGTGTATACAGTTGACCTCTCATATCACGCACATTACTAGCATCACAACAGAGCAAATAGTGTTGTTGTACATGTAGACCCGTGGTACCCATCTGAAATCTTGTTGTGCCGTGTAATTTCCCACGCTTTGTATTCTTTCACTGCTGCTTTGTCTTGAACTGTTATGATTTGAACCGTGTCTCTATTTTGATTTGGCAAGACAATGCAGAGACCATAGGACATAGATATATGTTTGTTTGATGCTTCTATTATGTACTAGTACTTGGCAATAGAAGACTTGGTAGTTTAATCTTGTCCACCTTACTAATCAACAGGTTCACCGAAATGAGTTTCATATACTATACATGCTAAACCTGTTTTGTGTTTGCTTGTTTTTTCTTTTAGAATGCTGACAGATTGTGACACCCAAGTTTTTAACTGGATTCTTTCAAAAGATTTTATTTGACTTGAGGGAGGTGATTTAAAATTTCCTTTCAAAAGGACTCTCCCTTTCAAATATTTTGTTTTTATGGCAAAAGTTTTATTTGGATTCACCCAATATCTGTCCTTGGTCTTGGAGGTTCTTGCTTTTCATTTGGACTCAAGACAAAATACTTTTCACTTGGGAAAATGTCTTTTGAAAATCTCTTTAAAATTTTGCACTATGGCTTTTGGAATAATCATTTACCACTTTCAACCTTTTTCCTCTTGCCATGGCCTTAGTGCAAATACTCTCTCCTAACCCTCCCCTCATCTTTGGATCATGTTTGGCATCTAATCCAGCAAGTTGAACCTCCCCTGTGTTTATTTTACATTCAAATCTTATTCAAATAAATTTCTGTCCTCTATTCTAGCCATTGGTGATTTACAAAGGAACTCTACTTTTTGTTTTGATTTTTGCCCTCAAACCAACTCTCCTCCCTAGTCCTTTGAACCCTCAACCAAGATCCATGAAGATCCGCAGGTCTTCAGTTCAAATTTTTCAAACTACACTTGCTGCAAGTTTGGACCAGATTGTCAAATTTCGTGAAATTCATTATAAACCTTCTCCAAAAATTCCAAGTAAAATCAGGCAGCCTCTGGGTGCATTGAGTGGTCATCACCAAGTACCAGCTCCAGAAATTTTTTTCTCATAGCCATATCATTCTGTCGAGCACCTGCAGTGCATGGTCTTTGTCAAGTTCAGAAAAATTCAGAGAACAGTTCAGTGGCTTACTGTCGTTATCTTCAGAGATGCTCGATCTCGCCAGTGCCACTGTGTCGCCTTGCTCCTCGTCCCCTCCCCCTTGTTCTTGCACCGCACGAGCGCCTGGCACCTTGCGGGCGTCGGCGAAGAGCTGCAGAAGGTGCGCCGCCCCGTGACCGACGCCAGCAGCGGCTTTGCGGCCGCCAGCGGGAGGCACGACGCCGACGACGCAACCCAGCGCCGCCCAAGCCACTGGAGATCGCCGCGTGGCCTTCCACTCCCCCGAACACGCTGCCGCTCTCGTCGTGAACCGCAGGGCGTGGAGCGCGCTCTCTGCCGCCGTCGAGCCCGTGCAGTCACCTCACCGTGGACCGACGCCATTATGCCAAGACCAACTCCGTTTAGCTGTGGAATGACACCAGTAACCTCCACTGATGCTGCCTGGCCGCTCAAACCTCCTGCCAATCCACTGCACCGCCGTAATCGCTCGCCGGAGATTCTCCGTTCACGGCCACCCCGTCGATCTGCCTATAAATAGAGGCCCCGAGCTTCAACTCGAGCACCCACCATCCCTGCACTCCACCTAGAGCACGCCTAGCCACTAGAAGAGCCCCGAGGAGGTCTCCTTCCTCAACTCCGGCCACCGCGACCTGCCACGGGATCCAGCTCGATTCGCCCGTGTGTGTGCACCTCCGCCTCCCTTCTCTTGCCAGTAGCTTCACCATGCACCTCTCTTTCTGACCCGCGCTTCAATTCGAAGTTTGCAGCCCTCCACCGGAGTTCCCCATCCTCACCCGAGCCGCCGTCCGCCGGAGATAGTGTCGCCGTCGACGTGGTGCTCCCCGTTGGTCGAGTCCACCACCCACCGACGCGGAAGAACAAGCTGAAACTCTTGGTACCCTCCGATCCTCGTAACTCGCCGTGGTTCGACGCCGGCGTCCACCGCAGTCTTCGGGCGCCGGCGAGCTTTTCAAACCTGACACGTGGACCCCGCATGTCAGCCTCTGTTCTATTCTTTCGTGAACCGTTTTCTGTTGGCGCCTTCGGGCAAAATACGTTTTCTCTCTTGAGCTTGCGCATTTCCAATCGAACTGTTTTCTGTTTTCTCAGTTAAAACCCTGGGACTTTTCTGTTTCATTACAGATATGTCCCTGGACAGAAACCTTTATAACTTTTTAATAAAAATGGATTTCTGAGTGATTCTTTTTCTGACAATCTTCAAATTTTGTCTAGTTTTTTATGGGTTTATTTGAAAAATATTTGGAAAAGTTTCTGTGCACGCGTTGGTTTTCACGTTAGTGCCCGTTTTCGTGATTGCCGTAGGTTCCGGAAGAGGTGACGGAGCCGCGAACTTCGCCGAGCTAGACTCCGACTTCTCCGAACCAGGCAAGCATGTTTGAACATTTGATATGATAAGTGTTTGGCATGTTTTCTTGAAAGTTTGTGCGTGGCATATGAGTGTCGGTAAATACCTCGTTGCTTGTAAGGCAACTACCCGCATGTTCCAAAGTTGCGATGATCTCTGATGAGAGATGGCCTAATCATGTGGTGACATGAAGGGCAGCAAGGTGGTACTGTTGTAGCATACCAGCCTTGCGTCATCCGACTTTCTCCGACGTTAACGTGGACGGAGTCACGTTATCGTTCTTTTCCCCGCATGTTCCAAAGTTGCGATGATCTCTGATGAGAGATGGCCTAATCATGTGGTGACATGAAGGGCAGCAAGGTGGTACTGTTGTAGCATACCAGCCTTGCGTCATCCGACTTTCCCCGACGTTAACGTGGATGGAGTCACGTTATCGTTCTCCCCCCTTCCGTGCTACCACATGTTTCATTTGCTAGGATGCGGTTTAGTAAGTTGGTAACCTCTTTCCGTGTACACACCAAACATAGAGGCCGGGATGATGGTACCTTGGCCCAGGATTAAAGCCAGTCATCCGGTCAGGGGGCATGGGTGTTTCCGGTTGGGACCGAGAGGGGGGGCACCCCCTTAGACCGCGCGTATGGAAATTTGATCCCATGCTACGCGAGGTTGTAGCCTCCCCGTCTCAAGGTTTTTCTTGAACGTTGCCGAGGGTGATCCCTGGTTTCGGAAGGTTGAATTGGGTGTGTACTGGTTAGACGTGTTTCTTCCAAAACACCGTAGACGGAACTAGTCCCCGTGACTACTGAAATCCGTTGGCTGTGGTTAAGTACAAACTCTGCAGAGTCAATTCCTTCCAATTCATCGTATCAATGATCAAGTAGTGTAATCATTATACCCCTATCTATCCGCGTGGAAAACTGTCCCCGGTGAACAAGCTCAAGTGGTAAATCCAGTTTAATTATTATTCCTGTGGATGTACTAATTTTATATTTGTCTCGTACTTGTGATAATTTATGTTCCCGAACTATTGTATTATTGAGCTACAATATGAGCCCTTTATGTGATGTCGCTCAGACGTCCGACTGTGGCATGTTCGTCTTTTATTTCTTTTGTTATAATCCCTTTATGTGGTGTCGCCCCGACGCCCGACTGTGGCATTATTATTCTGCATTTTCCTCTCGAGGAGTCTTTCAGACACTCGTTTGGCACCAGTATTATTATTCTCGCAGTTTCCTCTCGAGGAGTCATTCAGACCCTCGTTTGGCACCGGTATTACTATTCTACAGTTTCCGCCCGAGGCGTCATTCAGACCCTCGCTTGCCACCCAGTATTTATTATCTCTATGTCTGAACGCACTGGATAAATTGTTCATATGCTTCATGGTTGCATTTGTTATATCTTATGTCCGAACTGTCTTGCGAGTACTTTCATAGTACTCACCTGGCTTGTTGATTTGGCCAGATGTTGACGAAGGTGATCTCTTGGATGAAGAGTTTGTTAGCGCGTCCGACGCCTAGAGGAGTCCCAGTCAGTCCTGTGCGATCCCGGATATTGGTCACTTGTATTATATACGCTTCCGCCACCCGCAATCAGTCTCCTCGAGCCTCACTCCGACGCTCGAAGAGCTGTAGTCTTCAGGAGTCATATCACTCGCTTCGCGGTGATATTTCCACCATCGTTTTTATCGTGAGTTAGTAGTATGCCACCCTATCCGCCGTCTTGTTTTAGCGGCGTACATGTAATAAATTGTTGGGCAGTCTCCGCCCAACCTTGTATTATATTTAGTACTCCTGGTATTTTTCTTCTGTGACCAAGATATTGTCTACTAGTGAGAAGGAATTCTTCCTTACTGGTCCGTAAAAGGGATTGGTCTCTCAATAATTATTTTATTGAAAAACCAGTCGTGACAAGCTTGGTATCAGAGCCAGGCTGACTGTAGGAAGCCACTAGGTGCGATCGCTAATCGGTTATTAGCGTTTTTTTGTGCTTTTTCAGCTTTTTGCAATTGTAGCTATTTTCTGTTGGTCATCATAAATTTATGACATGACTACTCAGAATTTGTGCCTACTTTTGTAGATGGCTGGCCGCAGCTGTGAGAATCGAGTGTTCACGAACGTGCCCGAGGGGTTTGTCAAGCTCCTCGTCTCCATCACCAAGCTCGTGATCGGGCCAGCAGCTCGCCCGGAGTTCACACTCTACCAGCACAAGCTCAGTGACGACGTGTCTATGCACCAAGCTGTGGTGCAATTCAAGGGAGGACGTTCTGCAGCTCGCCACTTCCGTTTTGTGGGAAGGGCCATGCCTACGGAGAGGCATGCCATGCAGATGGCTGCCCGTGAGGCGATAGGTCGCCTTCGGGACATCCTTCCTACGATGAAGACTCGTCGCTACCGCTACCTCCCATGCCATGTGCCATACACCAGTCACTATGCATTCGCCTGCCATCGCGGAGAGCGAGATGAAGCCATCGAGATGGTTGTGGAGTATCTCAAGGCTCTGGAGGAGTCTTTCGACAACCTCGTGGACGATCTTGTGGCTGCCCGCATGGACTTAGTCCGGGGCGGTCCTGCCAGCAGGAAGGAGCTTCTCCACACGGCACCGCCTCTGACATTCGTCTCATCTTCAGCCTCGTATGCACCGGCCGTTTTGGCCACTGCTCGCCATCTGCCTACCACTGAGGAGTTCGACCGAGTCATCGCTCCTACTCCAATCAGAGCCGCACCGCCTGCCGCACCCGCTCTACCACCAGTCGCCCCCGCACCATCACCGCAGCGCAGCGTCACGCGCCAGGAGCCAGCTAGAGAGGAGGTGGAGGTGGATTCTCCTGGACCGCTGAGTCTTGCCATCGGCAAGGGAAAGGAAATCTTCACCATCTCCGACTGAGAGCGCCGAGTAGCCGCGTGTTATCCCTACTTGTATGATGTGCTGTTTTAATCTGTATGCTAGTTTGTATTGGTGTGTTTGCTGCCTCCCGGAGTAGTACGCTAGTCTAAATAACATGTCAGGATGTGTACGCGCATCCTGAGTGCTGTATCATGTGATTGTATTTTCGCGTGTAAGTTTTGTGTTCCGCAGTCTTTTCTCCATGCAAAATCATTTATGTTTTCTTGAAAACCTTGAGATCTTTTAAATCTGTTGCCTTTGCAAGATTTTCCTTGTGCTACACAGTTTTTCTCATGGGTTTTGCAAAATAATACCCCAGACTGGAAAAATGTCTCGCCCGTGGACTCGCTCCATGCCCAATCAGCGAGAAGAGGTTTACGGGACACAAACTAGTTCACTCAGGGTCAGTCCAGCCAACAAGACAGCGAAGCAGCCCTGTCTCAAGTATGCCGTCTCTTCGAGCAAAGCCAGCAACAGCACCAAGAGATGATGAGGCATGTCATCAATATGGGAAACCACCGTGAACCCTATCAACAACATTCCAAGTTATCTAAGTTATAGAAGACTCGCCCCTCAACTTTTGCTCACACCGATAGGCCGCTGGAAGCCGATGATTGGCTTCATGACATTGAAAGGAAACTGATTATTGCTCAGTGCTCAGATCATGAGAAGGTGCTTTATGCACCACACTACCTTACTGGAGTAGCTGCAGCATGGTGGGAAAATTTCCTACACATGCATCCCAGTGAACACAACATCACCTGGGAACAGTTCAAGGAAGGCTTCCGTGGGGCACACATCCCCAGGAGCATCCTAAAGATCAAGAAGAGGGAATTTGATGACCTGAAGCAGAGAGGCATGTCAGTAACAGAATACAATGGTCAGTTTACCCAGCTGTCTCGTTATGCCTACAACGAGCACATGACAGAAAATAAGAAGATGGAAAAATTCCTGGACGGCCTGGCACCAGCACTAAGATGCCAACTCATTGTACACACCTTTCCGGATTTTAAGACTCTGGTGGACAAGGCCATCACCTTGGAAAATGAGCGCCGTAGCTTGGAAGATATCCGTAAACGAAAGAGGGACAAGACGACTCTTGCTTGCAACAACCGAGGCAAGACTGAGGTTCCACGGACAGACACAAGGAGATCCACGGCTACTGAACCAAGGCCCGTCGGACAGTTTCATGCCAGGGATAAGGAGTACACCTACCGCCCAGGGGTTACCTGCTATGCTTGTGGTCAAGAAGGGCATTATGCTAAACAGTGCCCAAAGCCAAAGAACTCGGCACCCAAGCCAAACAATGGTGGGAACAATCCAGCCCCCAAGCGCAACAATTTCAACCCCAACAACAACCACAGGAAGGGTCACTTGAACCATGTGACCAGGGAAGAGGCGCAGAATGCCCCAGACATCATGCTCGGTACGTTCCCTGTCAACACAGTACCTGCCACGGTTTTGTTTGATTCTGGAGCTTCCAATTCGTTCGTTTCAAAGAGTTTTGTTTTGCAACATGGTTTTCCGATACTTCCCTTGGAAAAATCTATGATCATCAAGTCCCCCGGAAATAAGCAAATCGCTCAGGGTTACTGCCGAGGAGTAGCCATTGAGTTCGAAGGACTACAATCCACGCGAATCTCATCGTGTTGGAGAGTAAAGGACTGGATGTCATTTTAGGGATGGACTGGTTGACCACCAACAAAGGATTCATTGACTGTTTCAATCGGACCATGATTCTCACTCACCATCACGGCAAGACAATAAGAGTTTCCGCTCAAGAAAGACCTCGGTCACAGCAACCAAAACTGAACAAAATGGACATTGCTGAACTGAGAAAAGTGCCAGTGGTATGCGAGTTTCCTGACGTGTTCCCTGAAGAACTACCAGGCATGCCACCAGACTGGGAGATAGAATTCAGCATTGAACTAGCACCTGGCACCGCTCCCATCTATAAGAAGCCATATAGAATGGCACCCTCAGAATTGGTGGAGTTGAAGAAGCAGATAAAGGAATTATCGGACAAAGGATTTATTCGAGCCAGCTCTTCACCCTAGGGTTCGCCTGTGTTGTTCGCAAAGAAGAAGGATGGGACACTGAGACTGTGTATAGACTATCGAGCCCTAAATATGGTCACCATCAAAAACAAATATCCGATGCCACGGATAAATGATTTGTTTGACCAGCTCGCACAAGCCAAGGTATTCTCAAAGATTGATTTGAGATCGGGATATCACCAATTGAAAGTGCGGACAGAAGATATCCCCAAGACAGCATTCACTTCCAGATATGGGTTATACGAGTTTACAGTGATGCCTTTTGGACTAACGAACGCCCCCGCATATTTCGTCCACCTCATGAACAAAGTGTTCATGAAATTCATGGACAAATTTGTTGTGGTATTCATTGACGATATTCTGGTTTACTCAAGGACACCAGAAGAGCATGCTGAGCACCTCAGAATTGTTTTGGGAGAATTGAGGAAACATCCGTTGTACGCCAAATTTAGCAAGTGCGAATTTTGGCTAAGACAAGTTGGTTTCTTAGGCCATATACTGAACCAAGAAGGCGTGGCCGTAGACCCAGAAAAAGTCAAGGCCATACTGGACTGGAAGCCACCCGCCAACATTACTGATGTGCGGAGTTTCCTAGGGATGGCCGGATATTACAGAAGATTTATTGAAGGATTTTCCACTGTGGCAAAACCTATGACACAGTTGCTCAAGAAGGACAAGAAATTTGTATGGACGGAAGCATGCGAGCAGAGCTTCCAAGAACTAAAGAAGAAGCTGACAACCGCACCGGTCTTAACTGTGCCAGACATACACAAGAGCTTTGAAGTGTATTGTGACGCGTCCCGAAAAGGTCTCGGATGTGTACTAATGCAGGATGGCAAAGTAGTCGCATATGCCTCACGGCAGCTGCGAAAACATGAGGAAAATTACCCAACACATGACTTGGAGCTAGCAGCAGTTATTCATGCACTCAAGGAGTGGAGGCACTTTCTGTTGGGAAATCGCTGTGAAATATACACGGACCATAAGAGCCTCAAATATATTTTCACACAGCCAGAGCTAAATTTACGCCAATGACGCTGGTTGGAATTGGTCAAGGACTATGATGTCGGCATTCACTACCATCCAGGGAAAGCAAATGTAGTGGCAGATGCCCTTAGTCGAAACCCCAGCCCGGACAATGACGGTCCGCAAAACTTGAGGCCTGAGTTTCAGCAAGAGTTCGCTAGGCTCAACATGATGCTAGTCTCTGAGGGCACCATATCAAATCTGGAGATACAACCCACCCTGGTGGAACAAATCAAGAAGGCTCAACAGGGACATCCCAGCATCGAAGGCATAAGGAAGAAAATGAACCTTGGTAAGGCTTCAGAGTTCGTCACGGACAGTGAAGGAACATTATGGTACGGAGACAGACTTTGCGTACCTAACATTGAGGAACTCAAGCAAAAAATCTTAACTGAAAGCCACACCGCTCCATACTCAATCCATCCTGGAGGAACCAAAATGTACAAGGACATTCAGGAAAGATTTTGGTGGCACGGTATGAAAAGAGATATAGCCACATTTATTGCTTGTTGCGATTCATGTCAACGCATCAAGGCCGAGCATCAAAAGCCAGCAGGGCTACTCCAGCCAAACAGGATACCAGAGTGGAAATGGGATGAAATAGGAATGGATTTCATCGTCGGGCTACCCCGATCACATCGTGGGAATGACGCCATATGGGTCATCACAGACCGACTAACCAAGGTTGCTCATTTCATTCCCGTGAAGACTACCTACTCCACACAAAGACTGGCCAAACTTTATCTCTCCCGTATAGTTTGCTTGCATGGAGTCCCGAAGACTATAATATCAGACCGAGGCACCCAATTCGTCTCCAAATTTTGGGATCACCTACAACAAGCCCTGGGCACGCAACTAACTTTCAGTACAGCATACCACCCTCAGACTGATGGACAAACGGAACGTGTAAACCAAATCCTAGAGGATATGCTAAGAGCCTGTGTGCTCACCTATGGATCCAGTTGGGAAGAGAGTTTGCCGTATGCCGAATTTGCTTACAACAAGAGCTACCAAGCCAGCTTACAAATGGCACCCTTTGAAGCATTGTACGGACGGAGGTGTCGTACCCCGCTAAATTGGTCAAAAACAGGTGACAGCCGTATCTTCGGCCCCGACATGCTTAAAGAGGCCGAGGAGAAAGTTAAACAAATCAGGGACAGACTCAAGACAGCAAAGAGCCGACAAAAGAGCTACTATGATCAGAAGCATCGTGAGGTCAGCTTTGAACCCGGTGATTCCGTATACCTCCGAGTATCTCCTATGAGGGGTCTGCAACGGTTCAAAATTAAGGGGAAGCTAGCCCCAAGATTTATTGGGCCATTTTGTGTAAAGGCACGAAGAGGCACGATAGCCTACCAACTAGACCTACCCAGGGAACTGTCAGACGTCCATGACGTATTTCACGTCTCACAGTTGAGGAAATGTGTGAGTAACCCGAACAAGCAGGTACCTCATGAGAACATTGATGTGCAACCAGATCTCACCTACAGAGAGAGGCCAGTAAAAATATTGGAAGAATCTGAATGGAGGACCCGTCAGAAAACGACCAAGTTTTTCAGGGTTGAGTGGAGCAACCACACTAAGGATGAAGGTACATGGGAAAGGGAAGATTTTCTCCGGGCAGAGTATCCATATCTATTTGAGGGTCAGCAGAAATCTCGAGGACGAGATTTTTCCTAAGGGGGTAGGTGTTGTGACACCCAAGTTTTTAACTGGATTCTTTCAAAAGATTTTATTTGACTTGAGGGAGGTGATTTAAAATTTTCTTTCAAAAGGACTCTCCCTTTCAAATATTTTGTTTTTATGGCAAAAGTTTTATTTGGATTCACCCAAGATCTGTCCTTGGTCTTGGAGGTTCTTGCTTTTCATTTGGACTCAAGACAAAATACTTTTCACTTGGGAAAATGTCTTTTGAAAATGTCTTTGAAATTTTGCACTATGGCTTTTGGAATAATCATTTACCACTTTCAACCTTTTTCCTCTTGCCATGGCCTTAGTGCAAATACTCTCTCCTAACCCTCCCCTCATCTTTGGATCATCTTTGGCATCTAATCCAGCAAGTTGAACCTCCCCTGTGTTTATTTTCCATTCAAATCATATTCAAATAAATTTCTGTCCTCTATTCTAGCCATTGGTGATTTACAAAGGAACTCTACTTTTTGTTTTGATTTTTGCCCTCAAACCAACTCTCCTCCCTAGTCCTTTGAACCCTCAACCAAGATCCATGAAGATCCACTGGTCTTCAGTTCAAATTTTTCAAACTACACTTGCTGCAAGTTTGGACCAGATTTGTCAAATTTGGTGAAATTCATTCAAAACCTTCTCCAAAAATTCCAAGTAAAATCAGGCAGCCTCTGGGTGCATTGAGTGGTCATCTCACCAAGTACCAGCTCCAGAAAAAAATTTCTCATAGCCATATCATTCTGTCGAGCACCTGCAGTGCATGGTCTTTGTCAAGTTCAGAAAAATTCAGAGAACAGTTCAGTGGCTTACTGTCGTTTTCTTCAGAGATGGTTGTCGGTCTCGCCAGTGCCACTGTGTCGCCTTGCTCCTCGTCCCCTCCCCCTTGTTCCTGCACCGCACGAGCGCCTGGCACCTTGCGGGCGTCGGCGACGAGCTGCAGAAGGTGCGCCGCCCCGTGACCGACGCCAGCAGCGGCTTTGCTGCCGCTAGCGGGAGGCACGGCGCCGACGACGCCACCCAGCGCCGCCCAAGCCACTGGAGCTCGCCGCGTGGCCTTCCACTCCCCCGAACGCGCTGCCGCTCTCATCGTGAACCGCAGGGCGTGGAGCGCGATCTCTGCCGCCGTCGAGCCCGTGCAGTCACCTCACCGTGGACCGACGCCATTACGCCAAGACCAACTCCGTTTAGCTGTGGAATGACACCAGTAACCTCCACTGATGTTGCCTGGCCGCTCAAACCTCCTGCCAATCCACTGCACCGCCGTAATCGCTCGCCGGAGATTCTCCATTCACGGCCACCCCGTCGATCCGCCTATAAATAGAGGCCCCGAGCTTCAACTCGAGCACCCACCATCCCTGCACTCCACCTAGAGTACGCCTAGCCACTAGAAGAGCCCCGAGGAGGTCTCCTTCCTCAACTCCGGCCACCGCGACCCGCCACGGGATCCAGCTCGATTCGCCCGTGTGTGTGCACCTCCGCCTCCCTTCTCTTGCCAGTAGCTTCACCATGCACCTCTCTTTCTGACCCGCGCTTCAATTCGAAGTTTGCAGCCGTCCACCGGAGTTCCCCATCCTCACCCGAGCCGCCGTCCGCGGAGATAGTGTCGCCGTCGACGTTGTGCTCCCCGTTGGTCGAGTCCACCACCCACCGACGCGGAAGAACAACCTGAAACTCTTGGTACCCTCCGATCCTCCTAACTCGCCGTGGTTCGACGCCGGCGTCCACCGCAGTCTTCGGGCGCCGGCGAGCTTTTCAAACCTGACATGTGGACCCCGCATGTCAGCCTCTGTTCTATTCTTTCGCGAACCGTTTTGTGTTGGCGCCTTCGGGCAAAATACGTTTTCTCTCTTGAGCTTGCGGATTTCCAATCGAACCGTTTTCTGTTTTCTCAGTTAAAACCCTGGAACTTTTCTGTTTCATTACAGATAAGTCCCTGGACAGAAACCTTTATAACTTTTTAATAAAAAGGGATTTTGAGTGATTCTTTTTCTGACAATCTTCAAATTTTGTCTAGTTTTTTATGGGATTTATTTGACAAATATTTGGAAAAGTTTCTGTGCACGCGTTGGTTTTCACGTTAGTGCCCGTTTTCGTGATTGCCGTAGGTTCCGGCAGAGGTGACGGAGCCGCGAACTTCGCCGAGCTAGACTCCGACTTCTCCGAACCAGGCAAGCATGTTTGAACATTTGATATGATAAGTGTTTGGCATGTTTGCTTGAAAGTTTGTGCGTGGCATATGAGTCTCGGTAAATACCTCATTGCTTGTAAGGCAACTACCCGCTTGTTCCAAAGTTGCGATGATCTCTTATGAGAGATGGCCTAATCATGTGGTGACATGAAAGGCAGCAAGGTGGTACTGTTGTAGCATACCAGCCTTGCGTCATCCTACTTTCTCCGACATTAACGTGGATGGAGTCACGTTATCGTTCTTTTCCCCGCATGTTCCAAAGTTGCGATGATCTCTGATGAGAGATGGCCTAATCATGTGGTGACATGAAGGGCAGCAAGGTGGTACTGTTGTAGCATACCAGCCTTGCGTCATCCGACTTTCCCCGACGTTAACGTGGACGGAGTCACGTTATCGTTCTCCCCCCTTCTGTGCTACCACATGTTTCATTTGCCAGGATGCGGTTTAGTAAGTTGGTAACCTCTTTCCGTGTACACACCAAACAGAGAGGCCGGGATGATGGTACCTTGGCCCAGGATTAAAGCCAGTCATCCGGTCAGGGGGCATGGGTGTTTCCGGTTGGGACCGAGAGGGGGGGCACCCCCTTAGAGCGCGCGTATAGAAATTTGATTCCATGCTACGCGAGGTTGTAGCCTCCCCGTCTCAAGGTTTTTCTTGAACGTTGCCGAGGGTGATCCCTGGCTTCGGAAGGTTGAATTGGGTGTGTACTGGTTAGACGTGTTTCTTCCAAAACACCGTAGACGGAACTAGTCCCCGTGACTACTGAAATCCGTTGGCTGTGGTTAAGTACAAACTCTGCAGAGTCAATTCCTTCCAATTCATCGTATCAATGATCAAGTAGTGTAATCATTATACCCCTATCTATCCGTGTGGAAAACTGTCCCCAGTGAACAAGCTCAAGTGGTAAATCCAGTTTAATTATTATTCATGTGGATGGACTAATTTTATATTTGTCTCGTACTTCCGATAATTTATGTTCCCGAACTATTGTATTATTGAGCTACAATATGAGCCCTTTATGTGATGTCGCTCAGACGTCCGACTGTGGCATGTTCGTCTTTTATTTCTTTTGTTATAAGCCCTTTATGTGGTGTCGCCCCGACGCCCGACTATGGCATTATTATTCTGCATTTTCCTCTCGAGGAGTCTTTCAGACACTCGTTTGGCACCAGTATTATTATTCGCGTAGTTTCCTCTCGAGGGGTCATTCAGACCCTCGTTTGGCACTGGTATTACTATTCTGCAGTTTCCGCTCGAGGCGTCATTCAGACCCTCGCTTGGCACCCAGTATTTATTCTCTCTATGTCTGAACGCACTGGATAAATTGTTCATATGCTTCATGGTTGCATTTGTTATATCTTATGTCCGAACTGTCTTGCGAGTACTTTCATAGTACTCACCTGGCTTGTTGATTTGGCCAGATGTTGACGAAGGCGATCTCTTGGATGAAGAGTTTGTTAGCGCGTCCGACGCCTAGAGGAGTCCCAGTCAGTCCTGTGCGATCCCGGATATTGGTCACTTGTATTATATACGCTTCCGCCACCCGCAATCAGTCTCCTCGAGCCTCACTCCGACGCTCGAAGAGCTATAGTATTCAGGAGTCATATCACTCGCTTCGCGGTGATATTTCCACCACCGTTTTTATCGTGAGTTAGTAGTATGCCACCCTATCCGCCGTCTTGTTTTAGCGGCGTACATGTAATAAATTGTTGGGCAGTCTCCGCCCAACCTTGTATTATATTTAGTACTCCTGGTATTTTTCTTCTGTGACCAAGATATTGTCTACCAGTGAGAAGGAATTCTTCCTTACTGGTCCGTAAAAGGGATTGGTCTCTCAATAATTATTTTATTGAAAAACCGGTCGTGACACAGATTATTGAGGAAGGGTGCCTTACTAAGCAATGGTAAAGGAAGTAATGCAGATAAGGTTCAGGATAGTGACACATCCTTGTTGGTCTCCAACAAAGCTGATAAAACAGCTAAGGAAGACTATCTCGATGACAGTGAGACAACCCCAAAGTCCTGTCTTGGTTTAGTGTTCGAGTTACTGGCCACTACCGCTTGCACAAGCTATTTAAACTCACTGTCTGAATCAGTTCGGTTTCTTGAGTCACAACTACAAGCTGAAAGACATCGATCAGCTGTGCTGCGACAAGAAGCGGAAGGACTGCGGAAGTACCTGGAGCATTCAGATGCATACTTTCTGGTGCAACAGCAAGCGTTGGAGGTTTTAGCGCCAAACAGGACAAAGCTAATAAGCTTGCTAAGCTTATTGCCAGCATGGTGGATACCACGTTTCTTGAGCTCTTCTGAAGTTGTTTCAGTTATGCTCTTGTTTTGCTGCCGCGTTTATTTGCATTGGTGGCCAATTTTGACGGCCAGTGTATGTAATATGCTGCTTTGTTCCCTATACTTTCACTGGTGGCGAACTTTGATGCCCAGTGGATGTAATATATGTAATAGCGGTACTAGGCTAGCGTTAATTGCTTGCTTATTTATTTCCTTATTGTCTTGTTTAGTTGTTTGCTTGTAGTCACTGCAGTTCTTTTTCTGTGTTTTTCTAGTGGCCACAATAACCTATTTTTGGAAACTAGGCCAAAATAATCATGGAAACACACGAACTGTTGTAGCCATGGGCCTCCTGCGGGCCGTATGATCCATGGGCCTTCTACCGGCCGTAGGATCCATTGGCCTTCTATACGGGCCGTAGGATCCATGGGCCTTCTACGGGCCATACAATTCATGGGCCTTTTACGGGCAGTAGGATCCATGGGCCTTCTACGGGGCGTATCATCATTTCGCCAATCATGGGCCGTACTATTCATGGACAATAACGGGCCGTTAATAGGCCGTATTTGATAACTCTATGAAAACAGCCCAACGGTTTTTTTGACATGAAAACGGCCCAACGTATTAACGGGCCACAAACGGGCCGACTGTAACCACGGGCTGAATTTGGCCCACAAGCAGAAAATAAACAGTAACGGGCCGTAAGTAACCGAATGCTGGAAATGAGCCCAAGAATAAATGGGCCCTGAGAAGGCTGAAAGATAACATGGGCTGGAAACGGCCCAACGGAATAATGGGCCATTAATGGGTATAAAGTGATACACTGTTTGTTACGGGCCAGTTTTACCACGGGTCGTTAAGGGGCCGAGGGTTACTAAGGGCCTCATATGGGCCGAAAGACGTCATGGGCCATAAATGGGCCAGAAGTTAAAATGGGCTGGAATTATATTGGACGGCTCATATGACGCTACTGGACCTAATTCGGATAGGCCGTAAACGGTCCCTGGGTTAGCGGGCTGTAAATGGGCTATATGCGAACAGGCCTTTAACAGGCTTGCCGTGGGCTAGCCCACCACCTTTTGACCCAGTCAAACGGGCCGGCCTTTTCACAGGAATGGGCCTCTGTTGGGCCGTGCCACGTGTCGACGTATCATAGGCGCTTTGGGTCCAATGAGTGGATGACATCTGTCCAAACGGTCAGCCGACACTTGTTTCGTCCAGCCAATGATGATTTTACATGTGGAAAATCCCCATTGGTTGGGGTTGTTAACGGGTTATTGGATCCAAAACCAAACCCGATAGCTTAATGGTGTTCTGTTACGGTGGATGCCACATGTCGGTCACCCTTGACGAAAGCACTTCTGTGACGCGCGATTTAACGTCATGGAAGTGGACACTTCCGTGATGATAATTTTGGTAATGTCATGGAACACTTCTACGACAGCACAGGTATGACTATCTTGATTCTATCATAAATTTTTCATGGATGTACATGCATGACAGAAAACCTGACCTACTGTGACAAACACGTATCATCACGGAAGTGTATTTTTTTGTAGTGATGGTAGAAAAAGAGCGGGTACGTCATTAAGGGGGATGGCAGTTCATGAACTTGGCAAGGCGCAGCCTGGGCACGAAGCGGAGCACGGACGTTGGCAGCGAGCGCATATGCCCATCATTAAAACTGAGGTTCTCTAGCTGATCTATGGCAGGGGATCGGAACCACTCTTCAAGCTTGGCTCGGTCCTTGCATTGGAACGGAACTTGCCCGTGATAAGGCCTCTGATTGGGCCATGGTGACTGCCGAGGATCTGGGAGAACGCATCCAAGCTTTTGCGATAGCCATGGCAGAGCTCGTGGGCATCAAGGAGGTCAACAGGGGTGAGGAGCCATAGGGGGCGCCACCGCCGGGAAAGGGTGGCTGTCCTTGCCCCATATTTGATTGGGAGGAGGGATATGATGACTCTCAACAAATCATCGGGGAGGTTGCTGATGAAGTCTAGGCCTACTAGAGGCGCTTGCCGTTCCTTCTCGACCCACCTTTGCTTCTTGGCAGCCTCGTTCTCCACCTCGTTGGCGGCGACGGAAACCTCTGCCTCCGTGTTCATGCCGTGCTCCGGTGCTTCAGCAGACCCAGCGTCGCCACTCCCTCCGGCGGCATCCTCATACCCTTTTGGCTTTGAGGACTGAGAGCGGAGTCGAGGATGCGGGCGGAGAGAGAGAGGATTGTGTGTGTGGCAAGGATGGGCGGTGCGGCCGCTCGGCCGCGCCATTAATACAGACTAGTGGGAGCGAGGCGGGCGGTGGTCCAAGGCTGTCTCGCTTCCCGGTGAGAACGATTGCTTAATCTATGAATGAAATCTGTGTTTAATTTTACTGAACTTTAGTTGCAAAAATTAGATAGTGCTAGTGAATTTTAGCTGCATATTTTGACAAATCACAGTGTCTCTTGGCTTAGCGCCGAAGTCTGGCTTTAATTTGCATACCGCATTCAATCTGAACCATTTGCATTGAAGAGATGCACAAATCCTGCGTTGAACGGCTCGCACGCTTCCCGGTGAGCCTCTCGGTGAGCCTGCGCACCGGAGTGCGCTCACACGCCTCCCGTTCAGTCAAGCGGTTTTCCGCAGGGCACCTCCTAGAGCCATTAAAACCAAGACACGTGGCGTCACGTGAATGGTTAACAGAACACACACGATTTGAATTATACAAACGTTTGAGATATTAAAGTGGCAGCTATTTTTTCAAAATGCCTTTGTTGGCTGTTATTCGAGTGCGCCTTCTCTCAAAAATGGACACGAAAAATACCATATCATGTCGGGTGCCATTCCATGATAGCATGCTAAGTTTCATGAATTTCAGGCGAGTTTTGGATTTACTAGAATTTAAAAATAAAGTATCTCAACATTTTGCCGGCAATCAACAGTGCCCTGGTGTTTGAAATTCATTCCCATTTCTTGCATGGGACCTAAGCATGTACCCAAGGATATATAATTGATTTTTCAACCAACTTGTATGCACTGGAGCATGTGCATGTAGTTCAGATTTCAATTATGCACATAAAATGCATAGGAAACCCAGTTAATGTATAAAAATGTCCAAACGAATCCCGAAAATTTCCAAAATTCAACACAACACTCGTGTTGTTCTATGTTGACACTAGAATTTTTTTGAAAGCAATAAGAGGCAACGGATATTGTTTCGTCCCCAAAGGTGGCACGTTCCCTACTGAAACCATCAGGCTTGTTGTGAGAAGCTTATACCCAAACTTGCCCCAAATGGGACAAATTTTTTACCATGGCATGTTTGATGCCGCTCCATGATAGCATGCCAAGTTTCATGAATTTCAGATGAGTTTTGATTTACTAGAATTTAAAAACCAGGTATCTCAATGTTTGTAGCCGAGTGACGGTGGCAAGGTGTTTGACATTCAGTCCCATTTGCATGGGACCTAAGCATGCAACCAAGGACACATATTTGAATTTTCAACTAATTTATATGCATTATATCATGTGCCTATAGTTCAAATTTGAATTATACACATAAATGCATAGAAAACTCAGTTAATGTATAAAAATGTCCAAACGAGCCCAAAAAAGCCAAAAATTGACACAACACTCATGTTGTTTTATGTTGACACTAGAAAAAAAATTGAAATCAAGAAGAGGCAACGGATATCGTTTCGTCCAGAGAGGTGAAACGTTCCCTACCGTAACCATGAGGCCTGTTGTGAGAAGCTCTGGTTTGTGAGAAGCTTATATACCCCAACTTGCCCCAAATGGGACAATATTTTTACCACTGCATGTTGATGTCGTTCCATGCTAGCATGTCAAGTTTCATAAATTTCAGACGCGTTTTTGATTTACTAGAATTTAAAAACCATGTATATCAATGTCAGCGGCCGAGCGACGGTGGCAAGGTGTTTGACACTCATTCTCATTTCTTGCATGGGACTTAAGCATGTAACCAACGATACACATTCCAATTTTGAACCTATTTATATGCACTGGAGCATGTGCATGCAGTTCAAATTTGAATTATGCACATGAATGCATAGAAACTGAGTTAATGTATAAAAATGTCCAAGAACCCGAAAAATCCCAAAAATTGACACAACACTGGTGTTGTTCTATGTTGACACCAGGAAAAAAATTGAAAGGATGAAGAGGCGACGAATATCGTTTTGTCCAAAAAGGTGACACGTTTCCCTAACGGAACCATGATGCTTCTTCTGAGAAGCTCTGGTTTGTGAGAAGATTATACCATAACCTGCCCCAAATTGGAAAATATTTTTTACCCCAGCATGTTGATGCCATTCCATGATAGCATGTCAAGGTTCATGAATTTTAGATGGGTTTTGGATTTACTATAATTACAAAAGCAAGTACCTCAACGTTTGCCGAAGAGCCATGGTGCCGTGGTGTTCGAAATTCATCCCCATTTCTTGCATGGGACATAAGCATAGACCAATGGAGACATATATGATTTTACAAACCATGTTGTTGCACCGGAGCATGTGCATGTAGTTTAATTTTGAATTGTGCACCTGAAATGTCTAGAAAACCAATTTATTGTATAAAATGTCCAAACGAACCCTGAATAATTCCAATTCTTTTACAACACACATATAGTTGTATGTTCACTGCAGATAAAAGTTCTAGCAATTCAAACACCGTCCATTGCCGCTGTGACCCCATTATGTAATTCAAATCAAATTGAAAAATCAAGTAGATCCCACACAGTTTATTGTCACCAACTGTGTGAGATGCTGTACAAAATATCCTGGAGCACCATCTGATGACACTTTGCGCGCCAGTTTTTTCATTGAAGCGATTAAAAAAATTCGGCTTCCGCGGAAATATCTACCTCCCCCCCTTACCAAAAGCCACATTTCCCCTGTTTCTACCTTCCTTTCCAAGTTGAAACCTTCACTCCTTGTTTGCAGCGCCGCCCCCTTGCCGGCTACCCTCCTTCACGTTGCTCGGCCTCGCCTATCCAGGCAGGTAATCCACACCCGACCCCCATCCTCCTCCTTCCACATCCCACATGCCCTGACCGCCGACACGACACCTTCCACCCAAATCACCGACCCCTCCACCAAATAAGCGCCGCCCTAAGACATGGTGCACGCAGTATAGCCAGGATCTCAAGGAGCATTTGGCAGCGGTGAAGCAAATCGCGGCCGCACGCGCGGATGAGGTCGCGATGGCTGCCATTCGTGCCGACCCACATATGTTGGAGGAACACCTCGCCGTCGAGGCCACGGTCGACCCCTCGTGCGCGATGCTGCGACACGGTTCGCTGCTTTAAACGATAGTTTGTGGCATTTTCTCGAGGCCACCCTCGGTGCCTTCAACGAAGACTACGAGGTGTTTTCTCAGCGTGCACGTGTTTACCTCATCTCGAGAGCCAGCAGGTTGGTGCCCGGAGCGGCTCAGGCAACTCACCACTACCACGAGGGCACCCACAATTCGGAGGCCTCGCCCTCTTCCATGTCCAAGAGCCAATCGTCATCGATATCTCCGACAATGAGGATTAGCTTGTCTTATTAGCTCACTATAAGGACCCATGTTCAGTTTGTTAGCTACTACCTTTCCTTAAAAAATTCAAGTGAATTGTGCTATCTTCTTTTACCACGCAATCTGTTGCTCTAGTGTATATGTTCTATATGTGAGGAAATGTGGTGCTCACTTATTAGCTATTTGGTTAATTAGTTGTCATGTTCAGTTAACTGTTTGGTTCAATTCTGCAAATGTGATGTTCAATTCTTCAAGGTGCAATTTTCCAAGTTGTCAAGCATGCTTGGTTTGGTTAACTGTCTGATCTTCTAGTATGTTATACATTGTGCAATGTGTGCTCTGTTAACGTTTGGTTCATTTGTTGTGGTGTTTAGTTAATTGTTTGGTTCAATTCTGCAATGCGATGTTCAATTGTTGTGGGTGCATTCTGTTATTGTATACCACGTGAGAAATAAATCGAATTTGGCTGTACTAAATACATGATAAACAAATACAATTACTATATTTCCAAGTTGTTAAGCATGCTTGGTTTGGTTAACTGTCCGATCTTCTATTAGGAGTATGTTATATTGTGCAATGTGGTGCTCAGTTAACGTTTGGTTCACTTGTTGTGGTGTTTAGTTAACTGCTTGGTCCAATTCCGCAATGCGTTGTTCAATTGTTGTGGGTGCATTCTGTTATTGTATACCATGTGAGAAATAAATTGAATTTGGCTGTACTAAATACATGAGACACAAATACAATTGCTATATTTCCAAGTTGTTAAGCATGCTTGGTTTGGTTAACTATCTGATCTTCTATTAGGAGTATGTTATATTGTGCAATGTGGTGCTTAGTTAACGTTTGGTTCATTTTTTGTGGTGTTTAGTTAACTGCTTGGTTCAATTCTGCAATGCGATGTCCAATTGTCGTGGGTAGAATTTTGTATTGTTGTGCATGTGAGGAATAAATCGAATTTGGCTGCACTTAATTCATGAGAAACATATATAAGTGCTATATTTCCTAGTTCTTAATCATGCTTGCACTACTGCGGGATGCTGCTAACATGATACTACGATCAGAGACCCTTCGAAAAAACTATGTGCGATGCAATAATCACAAACGGTGGTGTAAAGGAACCGTCAAAAAAGGTGCAAAATGTTTGCGACGGCGGAGCCATCAAACATGGTTCAGATTTTAGTTGCGTGTGCGATCCAGGGCATACGGTTCAGTCGAATGAACTATTTGCGATGAGGCAGAACAAAAGAAATGGGCAGCCTGATGAAGGCGTGTGCGATATAGAGCATACGGTTCACTCGGATGAACTGTTTGTGATTAGGCAACACAAAAGAAACGGTCAGCCAGATAAGGGTGTGTGTGGTTGAGGGCATACGCTTCAGAAGGATTAACTGTTTGCGACTAGGCAACATAGCAGAAACGGGTTAGCCAGATCAAAGTGTCTGCGATTGATGGCATACACTTCACAGGGTTGAACTGTTTGCGATTAGCCACAACAAACTGAAACAGTTAGATAGATCAACGTGTGTGCTCTAGAGTGGCACACACATTCTAATTAAGAGAAGCGTGCACGATGGTAATAACGAGTGCGCACGGTTGTTGGAACAAGACGTGTGCTGGCATTGCCTATTGTGGTGCACCCTGTGGTGCAAACGCCACGTACGCGGCCGAGAAGGCGTACGTGCCCGCGTTCGCCTTCCAGGAATAGTGCCACACTTATAACCGTCAGTACATTTTGAGCATGCGTCCCGTCACAAAAATTTTTAGAAGAACAGGAAGGCTGCGTCCCGCCACATTCCAAATTACAAACCTGTTCACATCGATCAAAACCTAAATGGTTTCCCACTTTGGAGCGTATTACTACTCGGTTATAAATACTACTAGTCCAAAATGACTGCACATTCCTCCTCAACTCCTCATTCACAAAAATAAACAAGTCATTCATCATCGTTCCCTTGCGTCTGCCATGGCCAGTGTGAGTTCTGGTTCAAGAGATTGCCACCAGGGAGAGGCGAGCCTGGAAGCGGAAGTACGAGAGATGTCCCACCTCGCCGCAAAAGCAGCCAACATGTCCCGCCAAGCGGCCGTAGCAGCAGAGAGGTCCCGCCGCGCCGCCGAAGCATCACGGAGGTCCCGCCGCACCGTTCGATGCAGCAGATTGGTCCGGCCGTGCCACGGAAGCAGAAGAGATGTCCCGCCGCGCCACAAATGCAGCAGAGATGTCCTCCCGCGCCACGGTGGCCTGGGAAAATGTCTCGCGGGCAGGCGAGGACTCTTACAGGCGCATGCGTGCCCTCGTCCTTCGGCAGATGGATCAGATCTCCAAGTGGGCGAGGTTGCAGGATGACCTAAAAGCCTCATTTGAACAGTCTATCGGCGTCATCCGGCAACTAAATGAGAGCAATGCGAAGCTCCAGGCCAAGCGCGACTTGCTGAGGGGAAAGATCATCGGAAGTGTGGAGCAGCAGGAGCAGACCACTACCTTGTTGAAGAGGACCGGCGTCATCGTTGAGAAACTTTTGGAGGAGAATGCCATGCCGCGCATCGAGCGCAAAAGGCTGGTGGAGGAATCCGTGGATGCTCTCAAGCAGCATCTTGAGGACACTAAAGATCTCATCGCTGCTCGCCGCGGAGACTAGTTCCCGCGGCCTGCAGCAACGCATCAAGGAAGTAGAGATCAGTGAGCCAGATCATTGTCTTCCTTCTTCTTTTGCCCTTGTGTATTTTGGGCGTTGATGCATGTGGCTTTTTTTAATTATGTTCCTACATATGTAAGACAATTATTATCCACTGTCATCGTCCTTATATTCATCATGCTTGCTATAAGTCACAGTCGATGGTATATAGGTCCGTCGGATCTTACATCAAGATCCGTGCAAAACTTTCTTTCCAAATTTTCATTTTTCTCTCTTAAATCTCAGTCCAGTGAGACAAATAGCCACGCCATTGAACAGGTGCTCGGGCGCCATTAATGGGGGTGTTGGGAGGGAGGTGCGCGGCGGGTAGCGGTCAAAGGGCTCTCCTCCCGATGAGCACGCGTGGGGATCTGATCGCACGCCTCCCGTACTCAAATAGCTACCCCTCATGGCACCTCCTAGCCAATAAAAAATGGGGACGCGTGGCGGCACGTAATTGGTAAGTAGAACGCCCATGGTTTCAATAATACTTGTGTTTCCGATTTGTAACGTGACAACACTTGTTCCAAAATGACTTTGTTGGTTGTTAATGTGTGCGCCTTGGCAAATCGGACAGAAAAATTACCACAGCATGTTGGTGCCATGTCATGACACCATGCCAAGTTTCATGATTTTTAGGCATGTTTTGGATTTACAGGAATTAAAAAACCAAGTTTCTCAATCTTTCCAGCCGAGCCACGACGCCCAGATGTTTGAATTTCATTCCCATCTCTTCCATTGGACCTAAAAATTCACCCAAGGACACACATGTGGTTTTTCAAACAACTTTGGTACACTGGAGCCTGTGCTTGTAGTTCAAATTTGAATTATGCACATTAAATGCATAGAAACTCAATTAATGTATAAAAAAGGCGAAACGAAACCAGAATAATTCTAAAATTTAGCACGATACTTCTATTTGGTCTAATCTGCCTGTGTAAAAAAATTAAGGCAGGAGAAGGCAGTGTACATATGTCGTTTCGCACACGGAGGTGGCACGTTCCCTCTCGGAACCACGAGCCTTCTTGACGGAAGCTCCGGTTTGCAAGAAGCTTACACCAAAGCTTGTCCCAATTCGGCCAAAAAAATTAACACAGCATGTTGGTGCCATGTCATGACACCATGCCAAGTTTCATGATTTTCAGGCGTGTTTTGGATTTACAGAAATTAAAAAACCAAGTTTCTCAATCTTTCCGGCCGAGCCACGACGCCCAGATGTTTGAATTTCATTCCCATCTCTTGCATAGGACCTAGAAATTCACCCAAGGACACACATGTGGTTTCTCAAACAACTTTGGTGCACTGGAGCCTGTGCTTGTAGTTCAAATTTGAATTATGCACATTAAATACGCAGAAACTCAATTAATGTGTAAAAAAGGCCAAACGAACCAGGAATAATTCCAAAATTTAGCACGATACTTCTATTAGGTCTAATCTGCATGTGTAAAAAAATTAAGGCGGGAGAAGGTAGTGTACGTATGTCGTTTCGCACACGGAGGTGGCACGTTCCCTCTCGGAACCACGAGCCTTGTTGATGGAAGCTCTGGTTAGCAAGAAGCTTACACCAAAGCTTGTCCCAATATGGCCAAAAAAATTACCGCAGCATGTTGGTGCCATGTCATGACACCATGCCAAGTTTCATGATTTTCAGGCGTGTTTTGGATTTACAGGAATTAAAATACCATGTTTTTCAATCTTTCCGGACGAGCCACGATGCCTATATGTTTGGATTTCACTCCCATCTCTTGCATGAGACCTAGAAATTCACCCAAGGACACACATGTGATTTTTCAAACAACTTTGGTGCACTAGAGCCTGTGCTTGAAGTTCGAATTTGAATTATGCACATTAAATGCGTAGAAAGTCAATTAATGTATAAAAAAGGCCAAACAAACCCGGAATAATTCCAAAATTCAGCAAGATACTTCTATTTGGTCTAATCTGCCTATGTAAAAAAATTAAGGCGCGAGAAGGCAGTGTACGTATGTCGTTTCGCACACGGAGGTGACACATTCCCTCTCGGAACCACGAGCCTTCTTGAGGGAAGCTCCGGTTTGCAAGAAGCATACACCAAAGCTTGTCCCAATTCGGCCAAAAAAATTACCATAGCATGTTGGTGCTATGTCATGACACCATGCCAAGTTTCATGATTTTCAGGCGTGTGTTGGATTTACAAGAATTAAAAACCAAGTTTCTCAATCTTTCCGGCCGAGCCACGACGCCCAGATGTTTGAATTTCATTCCCATTTCTTGCATGGGACCTATAAATTCACCCAAGGACACACATGTGTTTTTTCGAACAACTTTGGTGCACTGGAGCATGTGCTTCTAGTTCAAATTTGAATTATGCACATTAAATGCGCAGAAACTCAATTAATGTATAAAAAGGCCAAACGAACCCGGAATAATTCCAAAATTTAGCACGATACTTCTATTTGGTCTAATCTGCCTGTGTAAAAAACATAAGGCGGGAGAAGGCAGTTTATGTATCTCGTTTCGCACATGGAGGTGACACGTTCCCTCTTGGAACCACGAGCCTTCTTGAGGGAAGCTCCGGTTTGCAAGAAACTTACACCAAGCTTGTCGCAATTCGGCCAAAACATTTACTCAAACATGTTGGTGCCATGTCATGACACCATGCCAAGTTTCATGATTTTCAGCCGTGTTTTGGATTTACAGGAATTAAAAAACCAAGTTTCCCAATCATTCCGGTCGAGGCACGACGCCCAGATGTTTGAATTTCATTCCCATTCCTTTCATGGGACCTATAAATTCACCCAAAGACACACATGTGATTTTTCAACAAACTTTGGTGCATTGGAGCATGTGCTTGTAGTTCAAATTTGAATTATGCACATTAAAGGTCCAGAAACTCAATTAGTGCATAAAAATGCCAAACGAACCCGGAATAATTCCAAATTTAAACACGACACTCATGTACTAGTTGCATGTTCACTGTACGTAAATGTTCTAGCAATTCAAACACCCCTTGTAACACCATTTTGTCTTTCAAAACATAATGAAAAAATCAGGCATAGCACAAACAGTTTACTAGAAAGAATCGTGTGGGATGCGATATAAAATATCTTGGCGCACCGTCTTGTCCGGCTTACGCGGGAAGCTTTGTCGTCTACAGTGCACCGCCCCCACTTGAACCACACTTGCACGCCAGTTTCTCGCGGCACCGAGCGAATTTTTTTGCCACCGCAGAAATATCTATCTCCCCGCCCCCTCCCTCCTACCAAAAGCCACATTTCTAGTGTTCCTCCTTGCTTTCCAAGTTCAAACCTTCACTGCTGCTTACTGGCAGCTCAGCCTCCTCGCCGGCGACCCTTCTTCTTGCAGCGCCGGACTGTATTTGGAGAGTATTGTTATAGTCGAGCTCCAACGCCGAACTGTATCCGAGCTCCAACGCTGGAATATGTCCAAGCTCCAACGCCGAACTATGTCTGAGGTGTCATAGATCACCTTGGTTCAAAAAAGTTGAAGGAGTTTAGCCGAGCGTAATGCCGGAAATGCCCTCTATGGAGCCAACCACTGGCCCCTGAGCTTTATGCCGGACTGCTTCCGAGGTGGTGCACCACCCCAACTGTGGGCCGATTTTTTGTCAATATTTTTTATTGGTGCAATTTATTCTCTGCCGAGATATATAGCCAGTAGCCCTCAAGGTGTGTATCGGTCTAAAACCCAAGATGCACCCGAAGGATGACATAAGACCGCTGATCCCAGTAGCCCCCGAGACTCAGGTTGATTCGCAAAATTGGCCTGAGGATCAACTCCTAGCTCAGCAGAATACTTCGGGACACAAAAAGCGGTGTGCAAAGTCCTCGAGACTCAGGTTGGGTGCGGCCGACAAACCTGAGGATCATAATCTCCTTGAAAACTATATTGCACTTAAATTTTCTGCATTGGATTGCCAATGCAGTGGCCCCCGAGACACTGGTCGGGTGGCAACACCAGATCAGGGGATCAATATGCCCCTTTAATATTTATAAATAATGAGAGTGAAGGCCAGTAGCCCCCGAGCCTTAATGTGGGCACGGGTGGCCGAATTAAGGATCGATATCCGGAGTAAAATCACAAATTATGTGTAATGATTCTATGTATCCAAGTACTTTACATCATTAATGCTCGGATCCGCATTGTACAAAACTTTGTTGACCGACCATTGGCTTCAACCTCTTCGGCCAGTAGCCGAGGAGTGTTTTCCTACTTTATAAAGCCGTTATAAGGGCAAAGATTTATGGAAAACAAGGCAATCCGGCCATACAGTTTATAAACAAAGGTACACGGAGAGATATATTATATTACGTTTCTAACGTAAGAAACATCTTCCCAAGAAAATAGTCCCGCTATTGGATCCTTTCTTTGGTTTGTCATGCTTGTCATGATCATGAAACCTCACCTCCGATCAATGTGGGAGGAAAATATTGAGGATTTAGTTCGGGGAAAGTTCCCGAACTATGTGGTATTAATGAACCAAAATTTTCACTTCCGTCGTTGCCAACCAATGTGATTCTTTAAGATTGCTAGCTTTCGGCTTCACCCAGTCTAAGGTACTTACTCGGATGACCCGTTAGTAACAGTCACAGAGGTGCTCCCTTTACCACCTAGCCGAACAATTGGGAACGTAGGGGTAAGCACAGGAGCCAGGCAACCCAGCTTGGCCAAAATCTTAAGTCAAATTGATGCATATGTATGGCTTTATAACAATGATTACGGAAGGTGGCCCTCATATATTAAATACAAACGCCAATGATATGTTTATTTTGACTCCGTTGTGACCGTTTATCAGTTGAAAGTGGCAATCATCGGCTTCCGCCCCCTTGTAGATGCTACGCAGGGTGTTTTTGCAATAACAAAACAACCCTTAGCCGACGTCTCGGTGCCCGAAGGCGGTTGTGTTAGCGGAAACAAGGCAATCAGATATGTGGGCTTTATAACTTTCACTTAGTCATAGGAGCTTAAAGTTGGGAGGCCAGGTACTAGCCCCTGGTTAGTGTTCGGCGACAGTCGAGGTCAAGCCGTAAACACTTCGGTCAATGTTATGAACGGACCGTTATTTAACACGGTGTGACCTCTATCGATCTTTATAGTTTAAAACAGTCATCAGATCGCTGACCAGTTTACGCTTATCGTGACAGTCAGTTTTCGGCTTTCTACACTGAGGCGCTTAACCATGCTGGCTGGACGCACAATCACGGTGGTTCTCCCTTTGCGCACCTAGCCGAACAAAGCGGCCGTAGGCGACAAGCACAGGAGCCGGGCAACCCAACTATTGACTAAAGACACAATTCGAAACCAATGCATATATAGCAATATCCGAGCATGTTTTTGCTGAATCTCTAAGGGTGTCCGGCGTGCATTGCGAGACTAACACAGAAATAGTTTAAAAGTACCATGGGCTTGGAAAACCAAAAACTTCAGTAAAAACTGGTCGTTCGAACTAGATCAAGTGTTCGGTGCCAAATCGAAAATTTGTCTTAGAGAGATAAAAAATTGTGCTTCTACCGTGCTTTTAACATGGCACATCCTATCTCAAGACTTCAAGCGGGTCAGCCTACGGCTTAAACCTTCTATCCCGAATGCGGAGTACTTCTCCGAGGCCAGTTTAGAAAACAAAACTCGAGCGGCTGTAGAGAGAAGCTAGGCTATCCGGTGATTGACCATGCACTCTAGTCGAAAAAGGAGCAGTAGAAACAGACTTTGCAACGACCAAGAAGAAAACAGTTATTATAAAACAACACATATAAATTTAAGAGCCCCCAAGTGACTTGGGTAAAAGAATTTTGTGTATAATGATTATATGTACCGAAGTACTTATATCATATATCTGTTCACCCGAACTTTAAAAGCGTCTTTACCGACCGTTGGCTTCTCCCTCTTCGGTCAAGGACCGAAAAGTGTTATGTACTCCACCTGTCGAGAATATCAACGGTGTTTCCGATAACCAGGCAATCAGGCCATAAGGCTGTAACAGACAAAGCGCGGTTGATGACCCACAAGTATAGGGGATCTATCGTAGTCCTTTCGATAAGTAAGAGTGTCGAACCCAACGAGGAGTAGAAGGAAATGATAAGCGGTTTTCAGCAAGGTATTCTCTGCAAGCACTGAAATTATAGGTAACAGATAGTTTTGTGATAGGATAATTTGTAACGAGCAACAAGTAGCAAAAGTAAATAAAGTGCAGCAAAGTGGCCCAATCCTTTTTGTTGCAAAGGACAAGCCTGGACAAACTCTTATATAAAGAAAAGCGCTCCCGAGGACACATTGGAATTATCGTCAAGCTAATTTTCATCACGTTCATATGATTCGCGTTCGGTACTTTGATAATTTGATATGTGGGTGGACCGGTGCTTGGGTGATGTCCTTACTTGAACAAGCATCCCACTTATGATTAACCTCTATTGCAAGCATCCGCAACTACAACAAAAGTATTAAGGTAAACCTAACCATAGCATGAAACATATGGATCCAAATTAGCCCCTTACGAAGCAACGCATAAACTAGGGTTTAAGCTTCTGTCACTCTAGCAACCCATCATCTACTTATTACTTCCCAATGCCTTCCTCTAGGCCCAAATAATGGTGAAGGGTTATGTAGTCGACGTTCACATAACACCTCTAGAGGATAGACAACATACATCTCATCAAAATATCGAACGAATACCAAATTCACATGACTACTAATAGCGAGACTTCTCCCATGTCCTCAGGAACAAACGTAACTACTCACAAAGCATATTCATGTTCATAATCAGAGGGGTATTAATATGCATAAAGGATCTGAACATATGATCTTCCACCAAATAAACCAACTAGCATCAACTACAAGGAGTAATCAACACTACTAGCAACCTACAGGTACCAATCCCGGACATAGAGACAAGAATTGGATACAAGAGATGAACTAGGTTTGAGAGGAGATGGTGCTGGTGAAGATGTTGATGGAGATTGCCCTCTCCCGATGAGAGGAGCGTTGGTGATGACGTTGGCGATGATTTCCACCTCCCGGAGGGAAGTGTCCCCGGCAGAACAGCTCTGCCGGAGCCCTAGATTGGTTCCGCCAAGGTTCCGCCTCGTGGCGGCGGAGTCTCGTCCCCAAAGCTTTCTTATGATTTTTCTTCGGACGAAAGACTTCATATAGCAGAAGATGGGCACCGAAGGTCCAACAGGGGGCCCACGAGGCAGGGGGCGCGCCTAGGGGTGTTTGGCGCGCGCCCCAACCTCGTGGACGGGTGGAGGCCCCCCCGACGTATTTCTTCCACTCAGTATTTTTTATTATTTCCAAAAATAACTTTCGTGGAGTTTCAGGACTTTTGGAGTTGTGCAGAATATGTCTCTAATATTTGCTCCTTTTCCAGCCCAGAATTCCAGCTGCCGGCATTCTCCCTCCTTATGTAAACCTCGTAAAATAAGAGAGAATAGGCATAAGTATTGTGACATAATGTGTAATAACAGCCCATAATGCAATAAATATCGATATAAAAGCATGATGCAAAATGGACGTATCAACTCCCCCAAGCTCAGACCTCGCTTGTCCTCAAGAGAAAGCCGATAACGATAAATATGCCCACATGTTTGGAGGTAGAGGTGTCGAAAAAATAAAATACAGACATGAGGGCATCATGATTATTCTCATAACAGCAACATATATAGATATTGTCATATGATTTCTTATGCTCAAGTAATAATCTATTCACAATGCAAAGTATGAATCAGAAACTTTATTGAGAACCAACAAACTATAACCTCAGTCATTGAAGCAATTGCAATTTATCATAACATCAGAAAGAGTCTATGTCAGAGCTTTCTAGCACGCCCACATGCTCAACTATCATTTAGTCTTTCATAATTGCTAACACTCACGCAATACTTGTGGTTACGGAGTTTTAATTGGACACAGAGAAAGATAGGGGCTTGTAGTTTCGCCTCCCATCCGTTTACCTCAAGGGTAATGTCAACAATAATAATTCATGCTAACCCACATCCAATTAGATATATATATATATATATATCAGAATCTTTCCAACATCCTGTGCTTGCCAAAGGATAAAATGTAAAAAGGAAAGGTGAAGATCACCATGACTCTTGCATAAGGTAGAAGATAATAATACAAGATAGGCCCTTCGCAGAGGGAAGCAGAGGTTGCCATGCGCTTTCAGGGTTGGATGCGCAAAATCTTAATGCGAAAGAACGTCACTTTATATTGCCACTTGTGATATGAAGTTTTATTATGCAGTTCGTTGCTTTTATTTCTTCCACATCACAAGATCGTATAAATCTTATTTCCTCCACACCAATCAATCATACATATTTAGAGAGAAATTTTTATTGCTTGCACCGATGACAACGTACTTGAAGGATCTTACTCAATCCATAGGTAGGTATGGTGGACTCTTATGGCAAAACTGGGTTTAAGGGTATTTGGAAGCACAAGTAGTATCTCTACTTGGTGCAAAGAATTTGGCTAGCATGAGGGGGAAAGGCAAGCTCAACATGTTGGATTATCCATGACAATATACTTTATCTCAGATATAAGAAAACATAACCCATTACGTTGCCTTCCTTGTCCAACATCAACTCTTTAGCATGTCATATTTCAATGAGTGCTCCCAATCATAAAAGATGTCCAAGATAGTATATTTATATGTGAAACCTCTCTTTCTTTATTACTTCCTATTAATTGCCACAATGACCAAAGCTATGTTTGTCAACTCTCAACAACTTTTAATCATCATACTCTTCCTATGTGAAGTCATTACTCTTCATAAGATCCATATGATCTCTTTGTTTCTTTTTGTTCTTTTCTCTTTTCTTTTATTCACTCAAGATCATGGCAAAATAATCAAGCCCTTGACTCAACACTAATCTTTACTATATATAGCTCACGAACTCGATTACATAGAGGGATCATAAAGCAAAACTCAAAACTAGATCATACCAAAGCTTTTATTCTACTAGATCAAGATACTACTAATAGATCGAACTAGGAAAAATGGTAAAGATAGGAGTGTGGTTGTGATACGATACCGGGCACCTCCCCCAAGCTCGGCAGTTGCCAAGGGGAGTGCCCATACCCATGTGGTTATGTCTCATTTGCTGGTGTGTTCGGACCCCGATTCCAAGTCACATCGATCTAGCCGGTAACACCTCATATCACTTTGCGGCCTCACGCACGGTATTCCCACTGGTGTTGTCTTACCATGGCCCAGGACCGTTTGCGCCTTTTGGCTCACGTATATGATAGTGTCGCTAGCATCCATACGACAGAGAACCCGGGCCGACATGACTAGTCGTGAACCCAAAGTGGCACTAACTTACGGGGACAGGCATACATGAATCAACATCGAGCATGACGGTCAGCACGTGCGAATCGGGCTGTAGCACTGGGCTAACAGGACTCCGGTGAACCGGGCTGTAGCAGGCTAGGCAGGACTCCGGATGTCACCGCGTGACATTTCCCCGAAGGGACAGACACAGGAACGAAGTGAATCACATGCCGGCCAGTCAAGTGTTCCGGAGCAGTAGTGCTGGGCTAGCAGGACTCCGGTGAACCGGGCTGTAGCGGACTACTATGGCTCATGGAAGCACAAGACTACATTTCCCCATAAGAGAGGCTACCAAGGATACACAACTAGGTAGTCGGATCCCACACATACCAAGCATTTCAATCATACACACAATATGCTCGATATGTGTAAATACAACATGGCATCACAACATAACACTACGACTCAAGTATTTATTCATTAGGCTCCGAGGAGCCAAGATATTACAAACATGGGTCTCATGACCCAACATTCATAGCATACAAGTCAAGCACATGCGGAAGCTTAACATGTCTGAGTACAGACATCTACAAATGAAAAAGGCTGAGAAGCCTGACTATCTACGAGATACTGCCGAGGGCACAAGATCGTAGCTGAGATATCAAGCTAAACGCCTAAGTCCACACGGAACTACTAGCGAGACTGACATCTCTCTGCAAAACATAAAATAGGCAAACGTGAGTACAAATGTACCCAGCAAGACTTACATCAGAACTAGCTACATATGCATCAGTATCAACAAAGGGGGTTGTGGAGTTTAACTGCAGCAAGCCAGCTTTGACTCAGTGGCTATCCTAAACTATGACTGCAAGTAACTCTTTTGTGGTGGCGCACACGAGTCCACATATTCACCATATCAATACACCACTATGGATCCGCTCCCGTCTCCCTACAAGAAGGCCATCCATAGCACTCACGCTTATCTTGCGAGTTTTAGAGTATCCACTTTCACTTGTCTATGAACTGTTATAGGCAACCCAGAAGTCCTTTACCGTGGATGCGGCTATTCGAATAGATCATTTATAACCCTGCAGGGGTGTACTTCTTCACACATGTCTCCACCACTTAGCGTCTGCACACGACATGTGCTCGGCAGACTTCAAGCGAAAGCCGACGTGGGTGTAGACCATGACCTGACTAACCACACAAGTCTCCAGTCCAGGTTTATCGCCTATTCGGGTTCCATCCGCGAGGAGATCCGGCCGGGGTTTCGCTCACAGCCCCAAACGATGTGTGCAGGGTTCCCGAGACACCAAACGGGCGCCCGGTACACCGTGCCACGGTGTATCTACCGCATCATAGCCCACCCCTAGGTTCAGCGCTACGCACGGCCTCCAACACATATCCTACAAACACTAGAAACTAGTTGCAACTCCTGGACAGAGGACAGGGACGGTTAATAAGTCAAGCGGGGTCATATTTCAGGGCCCAACGTGTGGTAGTAGCTGTTCATGGATCACAAACACAGAACTCAGTTCTTGAGGACGGTTTCAATGAGACAACCCACCATGTACTCCTACATGGCCTCTCACCGCTACCTTTACCAAATCGTGTTCACACACTTAGCTCACACACAGTAGGACATGTTCATCACCATTCCAATTCATTCCCGATGAATCAGACCCGACTCAACTGTAAGGAATAGCCAGCATGACAAACAAGCATGAATGAGTAGGCACATCTGGGCTCAAACAACTCCTACTCATGCTAGTGGGTTTCATCTATTTACTGTGGCAATGATAGGTCATGCAGAGGAAAAGGGGTTCAGCTACCGCAACATGAAACAGTTGAATCGATTGTCCTAATGCAGTAAAAGAGAGCGGGAGCGAGAGAGTGGGATTGTATCGGAATGAACAAGGGGGTTTTGCTTGCCCGCCACTTCTGAAGATAATATAGCTCTTCATCAGTGTCATCGAACTCATCATCGGAACCTCGTCTACTGAGAGGGGACAAATACCGGCAAACAAGGAAGAACACAATCAATGCAATGCAACAATATGATGCATGATCATGACATGGCAATATGTTGTGGTTTGAGCTAATGCAACTAGAAACCAGATTAAATGAAGTTGGTTTGAACCTAGGGTTCAAATTCAAACTCCATATGTGCTTATTTAAATGCCAATTATGCAAATTGCCATCTACAGCAACCTTAGGTTGTTCAAACATGCATGCAAGTGGTACAGATGGATAGATTGGATATTTATGATCATTTTTCATATATAAATCTTTTCATTCTGAGTTATAGATTATTTTCTATCAATTTTAGAAGTTTTAGCTATTTTCTGGAATTTCCTGAATTAAAATAAATCCAGAAAAGGTTATCTGTGTCAGCATGACGTCGGGGTGACATCAGCAGGTCAAAGGCGCCAGCCCAGGTCAAACCTGATGTCTGGGACCCACAAGTCAGTGTAACAACTAACTAACAGGGTTAGTTAGTGTTACGTTAGCACTAACCTAGGTTAATTAGGGCCTGGGCCCACTGGTCAGTGACTCTAGGGGGTCAAACAAGGTCAAAGCCGAGTAAGCGGGGTCAAACCCGTCGGCGTTGAGTTGCCGGCGAGACCAGACGTGGCGGAGCGCGTCGGAAATCCTCCTCCGGCGACCAAATGGCTGGCGGAGGGCATCTACCAGCTGCTGGTGAACTCACGCATCGAGTGGTGGTGGCGGTTGGGCCCGGGGTGGCCGGGGTTGTCGCCGGCGTCGTCCTTGGCGGTCGCCGGAGCTCGGGTGAGCTCGGGGTCGACGCTGCGGTGGCCGGGTAGGCTCGTGTGGGGCACCTACGTGCTCTACGTGGCGCGGGAAGGAAGTTGAGCACAACGGCCGGACCGCTAGGTGGCCGGAGGCTCGTCGGCGGCGGTCACAGGCGGCGGCGCGTGCGGGCGAGCAAGGTGCGGCGGCTACGGCGCACGAGAGCGAGAACGAAGAGGGGGAAACGGTTCGGTGGCTCACGGCGGTTGCAGCAGGCGTCGAAGCGGGCTCGGGGAAGGCCGGACGGCGACGAGTCGACGATGGGGATCCGCGGCGGCCGACGATGAAGAAGAGGTCGTGGACGGTGTTTTGAGGTGTCTGGCGTCGAGTGGGTCGACGGGGAGGGAGAGGGCGCCGAGGCGGAGGCCATGGACACGTCGGCGAAGCGAGGGAGGGCTTGTGGCCGTGGCGACGGCGAGCGGTGGTGACGGCGGCGCTCGGGTGTGTTCGGGAGAGAGCCAGGGAAGGGGATGGGTCGAGGAGGTGAGCGAGGGGGTTCCATGGGGGTGCGTGGCGCCACCCGAAGAGGCCAGGGCGAAGCGGTAAGAAGGAGGTGGCCGGGCATGCGCCGGCATGCGTCGGCCACGCGCCCATCCTCCTGGGAAAGGAGGAAGACGACAGGGGGAGGGGGCCAGGTGGGCTGGGCCGGCCACTTGGGCCGCCAGGTGGCTGCACAGGTGAGGTAAGCCCAGGTAAGTTCCTTTCTCTCTCTCTCTCTTCTTTTGTTTCAGTTTTCTATTTTTCTGTAATATTTGTGGCTTTTCTAAAAATACCTAGACCCTTTCAAAAATCACCAAACTGCACATGCCCACTGTATAGAATAAATCCAACATGGAACATTTCAGTTTAGGATTATTTGGGCATTTAAAATATTTACTAGCATTTAAATGCCCAAATTCAAATAACATATGATTTAATCCAGTGTCCTTTGGATGACCTAGAAATTTGTGCACCATTTTTGTCAGAGGTTCTAGACCAAGGCAAAGATGATGAACATTTTAGAAGGGCATTTTGGGTTCGTTGAAAATGATTTTAGTAAACCCTAGTTGGTTTAATGGGGGTGCTGGGGGTTCTGTCAACCCCATTTCAACTTTTTGAGAAATTTAAACATGATGCAACACCAGATGCTAGCACTAAGCAGTACCAGAAGCTAGGGATGTGACATGGTGAAGGGATTGCTGATGATGTAGGCTTGTCGTCCATCTTCCAAGGCATAGGCTCACCATCATGGAAGGATGATCGAGTCTCCGGGATCCTTAAATCTGCAGCCAAACTCATCCTCTTGAATCTATATTCATACTCACAGTTTTGGTTTTGCAGGTCATAGATTTGGGCTTGGAGGTGCTCGATTTTCTTGTGGAGCATGAAGATGGCCTCCCCAATGTCCTTGGCATCCAGCTTGTGGTTGTTGGTGAACTCCGTGATCATTATGTGATTGGACTCAAGTCCACGCTCCACCATCTCTAGGCACTTGAAAACTTGTTGCTCCATTGCTTCAAGCATTATCTCCACGCTTCCGGTCCTCCGTGGTCCCTCAACATCGCGGATGTGCAGCAACCCATCACGCATCTCAATGGTTTGAGGGTGTTGCAGCACCTCCGCGAGGTAGGGGTTGATGACCTTCTTGAAGAACTTGTCCTTGGGGGCGCTTGGAGACGTCATGATGATCTAGATCTGTCAGAAAAACAGCTCGAAACAAGAACAGAGGATAATTGCGTGATAGGGAGGTCAAAACCTTCGGGAGATTATATAATGAATTTTTACCGACCAAAATACGTAACGTGCAGGAAAATGGAGTCCCGAGAGCACACGAGGTGCCCACGAGGTAGGGGGTGCGCCCTCCACCCTCGTGGAGACCTCGTGTCCTTCCCGTACTGCTTCTTATTTTTCTAAATATTCCAAAACGGAGAAAAATTGCCTTTAGAACTGTTTTGGAGTCGGTTTACTTACCGTACTACGAACCTATTCCTTTTCGGAATCTGAAACATTCCGGAAAGTGTCCCTTATGTATTCCTCCGGGGTTACAGTTTCAATAACATTGGTTTCCACATTTATGGGATTACCTGAGATATAATATCTGATTCTTTGACCGTTCACCACCTTCGGATTTGTGCCTTCGAAGTTGTTGATTTTTATGGCACCGGAACGATAGACCTCCTCGATAACGTAAGGGCCTTCCCATTTAGAGAGAAGTTTTCCTGCAAAAAATCTTAAATGAGAGTTGTATAGCAATACATAATCACCTACATTAAACTCACGCTTTTGTATCCTTTTGTCATGCCATCTTTCAACTTTTTGTTTAAAAACCTTGGCATTTTCATAGGCTTGGGTTCTCCATTCATCAAGTGAGCTAATATCAAATAACCTCTTCTCACCAGCAAGTTTGAAATCATAATTGAGCTCTTTAATAGCCCAATATGCCTTATGTTCTAGTTCGAGGGGTAAGTGACATGCTTTTCCATAAACCATTTTATACGGAGACATACCCATAGGATTTTTATATGCAGCTCTATATGCCCATAATGCATCATCAAGTTTCTTGGACCAATTCTTTCTAGATCTATTAATAGTCTTTTGCAAAATTAATTTGAGCTCTCTATTACTCAATTCTACTTGACCACTAGACTGTGGGTGATAAGGAGATGCAATTCTATGATTAACATCATATTTAGCAAGAATTTTTCGGAAAGCGCCATGAATAAAATGTGAACCACCGTCAGTCATTAAATATCTAGGGACTCCAAACCTCGGAAAAATAACTTCTTTAAGCATTTTAATAGAAGTATTATGATCAGCACTACTAGTTGGGATAGCTTCTACCCACTTAGTAACGTAATCAACTGCAACTAAAATATGTGTGTATCTATTAGAGGCAGGAAAAGGTCCGATATAATAAAAGCCCCAAACATCAAATGGTTCAATAACAAGTGAATAATTCATAAGCATTTCTTGACGTCTACTAATATTACCAATTCTATGACATTCATCACAAGATAAGACAAACTTACGGGCATCCTTGAAGAGAGTAGGCCAATAAAAACCGGATTGCAATACCTTATGTGCAGTTCTATCTCCAGCGTGGTGTCCTCCATAAGCCTCGGAGTGACACTTGCGTAGGATCTGTTCCTGTTCATGCTCGGGTACACAACAGCTAATAACACCATCTACTCCTTCTTTATAAAGATGTGGGTCATCCCAAAAGTAATGTCTGAAGTCATAGAATTTTTTTTATTTTGCTGGTATGTGAAACTAGGTGGTATAAATTTAGCAACAATATAATTAGCATAATCAGCATACCATGGAGCAGTACGAGAAGTATTTATAACATTTAATTGCTCATCAGGAAAGCTATCATCAATCGGTAGTGGGTCATCAAGAACATTTTCTAACCTAGAAAAGTTGTCTGCAAAGGGGTTCTCAGCTTCCTTTCTATCAACAATGTGCAAATCAAATTCTTGTAGCAAGAGAACCCATCTAATAAGTCTAGGTTTAGCATCTTTCTTTTCCATAAGATATTTAATAGCAGCATGATCAGTGTGAATTGTTACTTTAGAATCAACAATATAAGGTCTGAACTTATCACACGCAAATACAACTGCTAAGAATTCTTTTTCAGTAGTAGCATAATTTCTTTGAGCATTGTCTAGAGTTTTACTAGCATATTGGATAACATTTAATTTCTTATCAACTCTTTGCCCTAGAACAGCACCTACAGCATAATCACTGGCATCACACATAATTTCAAAGGGTAAATTCCAATCAGGTGGCTGAACGATAGGTGCAGAAATCAATGCTTTCTTAAGTATTTCAAATGCTTCTACACAATCATCATCAAAGACAAATGGTATATCTTTTTGTAATAAATTAGTCGGAGGCGGAGAAATTTTTCAGAAGTCCTTAATGAACCTCCTATAAAAACCGGCATGACCAAGGAAACTTCTTATACCTTTGATGTCCTTGGGACAGGGCATCTTTTCAATAGCATCAACCTTGGCTCTATCAACTTCAGTACCTCTTTCAGAAACTTTATGCCCCAAGACAATACCTTCATTAACCATAAAGTGGCACTTTTCCCAATTCAAGACAAGGTTAGTTTCTTCACATCTGTGCAAAACTCGATCAAGGTTGCTCAAGCAATCATCAAAAGAGGATCCATAAACGGAGAAATCGTCCATGAAAATCTCAGAAATCTTTTCACAAAAGTCAGAGAATATAGCCATCATGCATCTTTGAAAGGTAGCAGGTGCATTACATAAACCAAAAGGCATACATCTATAAGCAAAAGTACCGAAATGGCAAGTAAAAGTGGTCTTTGATTGACCATCGGCTGACACAGGTATTTGAGACAAACCAGAATAACCATCTAGGAAGCAAAAATGTGTATGTTTGGATAATCTCTCTAGCATTTGATCGATAAAAGGTAAGGGGTAATGATCCTTTTTAGTAGCTTTATTTAATTTGCGGAAATCAACTACCAACCTATAACCTGTAATAATTCTTTGCGGATCAATTCATCTTTATCATTAGGAACGGCAATAATACCTCCCTTCTTAGGGACACAATGGACAGGACTTACCCACTGACTATCAGCAACGGGATAAATTATACCTGCCTCAATAAGCTTTAGTAGTTCCTTTCTTACCACTTCTTTCATCTTAGGATTCAGCCGTCATTGATGATCACGAACTGGTTTGGCATCTTTCTCCAAATTTATTTTATTTCGACATAGAGTGGGACTAATGCCCTTAAGATCATCAAGAGTATATCCAATAGCAGCACGGTGCTTCTTCAGAGTTTTCAATAATCTCTCTTCTTCATGCTCTGAAAGGTTAGCACTAATAATAACATGATATATATTTTTCTCATCAAGATAAGCATATTTAAGAGTATCAGGTAACGGTTTAAGCTCAAACACGGGATCACCCTTGGGTGGAGGAGGATCCCCTAGGATTTCAACAGGCAAATTGTGTTTCAGGATGGGTTCCTGTTTGAAGAATACTTCATCTATTTCCCTTCTTTCATTCATAAACATATCATTTTCATGGTCTAGCAAATATTGTTCTAAAGGATCACTAGGAGGTACAGCAATAGAAGCAAGACAAATAATTTCATCTTTACTAGGCAATTCCTCCTCACGATGTTGTCTACGAAATTTAGAGAAATTACACTCATGAGACATATCACCTAGACCAATAGTAACAACATCCTTTTCGCAGTCTATCCTAGCATTAACAGTGTTCAAGAAGGGTCTACCAAATATAATGGGACAAAAGCTATCTTGTGGGGAACCAAGAACAAGAAAATCAGCAGGATATTTAGTTTTCCCACACAAGACTTCAACATCTCTAACAATTCCAATGGGTGATATTGTATCTCTATTAGCAAGCTTAATTGTGACATCAATATCTCCTATCTCCGCGGGTGCAATATCATGCATAATTTCTTTGTATAAGTCATGAGGTATAGCACTAGCACTAGCACCCATATCACATAAGCCATGATAACAATGATCTCCTATTTTAACAGAAATAACAGGCATGCCTACCACAGGTCTATGTTTATCTTTAGCACAAGGTTTGGCAATTCTAGCAGTTTCATCTCAGAAATGAAGAACATGCCCATCAATATTATCAGACAAGAGATCTTTAACAATAGCAATATTAGGTTCAACTTTAATTTGCTCAGGAGGTGTATAAGTTCTAATATTGCTTTTACGGACCACCGTTGAAGCTTTAGCATGATCCTTTATCCTAACAGGGAAAGGTGGTTTCTCAACATAAGAAGTAGGAATGATAGGATCATTATAAGTGATAGTCTTTTCTTCAACTTTAATAGGTGCACCTACTTTTACTTCTATCGGAGGATGATATTTAAACCACTTCTCCTTAGGGAGATCAACATAAGCAGCAAAAGATTCACAGACAGAAGCTACTATCTCAGAGTCAAGTCCATATTTAGTGCTAAACTTACGGAAAACATCGGTATCGATAAAAGATTTAACACAATCAAACTTAGGTGTCATACCTGACTCCTTACCTTCGTCGAGATCCCAATCTTCAGAGTTGCGTTTATTTCTATCCAATAAATCCCATTTGAATTCAATAGTCTTCATCATAAAAGAGCCAGCACAAGAAGTATCGAGCATGGTGCGATTGTTATCGGAAGGCCGAGCATAAAAACTTTGAATAATTATTTCTCTTGGGAGCTCATGATTGGGGCATGATTATAACATTGATTTAAGCCTCCCCCAAGCTTGAGCGATGCTTTCTCCTTCGCGAGGCCAAAAATTATATATATAATTGCGATCACGATGAACAAGATGCATAGGATAAAATTTCTGATGAAATTCCAATTTCAATCGTTTGTAGTTCCATGATCCCGTATCATCACATAGCCTATACCATGTCAATGCATCTCCCTTCAAAGATAAAGGGAAGACCTTCTTCTTAATAATATCGCCAGGTATGCCTGCAAGCTTAAATAATCCACAAACTTCATCCACGTATATTAGGTGCTCATCAGGATGCATTGTTCCATCTCCTGCATAAGGATTAGCTAGCAGTTTTTCTAACATACCCGAAGGAATCTCAAAGTGGACATTTTCATTTTCAGTAGGTTCAGTAGGTTGAGGAGCAACTCTTTGCTCTACTGGTCAGGGTGAAGATACCCCGAACAAGACCCTCAGAGGATTACTTTCCATAGTAACAAGTGACAGTAAATTTCAGCACACTATATAAATTTTTCCTTACCAAATTCCACCTACCAAAGGCGCTTCACTCCCCGGCAACGGCGCCAGAAAAGAGTCTTGATGACAAACAAGTATAGGGGATCTATCGTAGTCCTTTCGATAAGTAAGAGTGTCGAACCCAACGAGGAGCAGAAGGAAATGATAAGCGGTTTTCAGCAAGGTATTCTCTGCAAGCACTGAAATTATAGGAAACAGATAGTTTTTTGATAGGATAATTTGTAAGGAGCAACAAGTAACAAAAGTAAATAAAGTGCAGCAAGGTGGCCCAATCCTTTTTGTAGCAAAGGACAAGCCTGGACAAACTCTTATATAAAGAAAAGCGCTCCCGAGGACACATGGGAATTATCGTCAATCTAGTTTTCATCACGTTCATATGATTCGCGTTCGGTACTTTGATAATTTGATATGTGGGTGGACTGGTGCTTGGGTGCTGTCCTTACTTGAACAAGCATCCCACTTATGATTAACCTCTATTGCAAGCATCCGCAAATACAACAAAAGTATTAAGGTAAACCTAACCATAGCATGAAACATATGGATCCAAATCAGCCCCTTACGAAGCAACGCATAAACTAGGGTTTAAGCTTCTGTCACTCTAGCAACGCATCATCTACTTATTACTTCCCAATGCCTTCCTCTAGGCCCAAATAATGGTGAAGTGTTATGTAGTCGACGTTCGCATAACACCACTAGAGGATAGACAACATACATCTCATCAAAATATCGAACGAATAGCAAATTCACATGACTACTAATAGCGATACTTCTCCCATGTCCTCAGGAATGAACGTAACTACTCACAAAGCATATTCATGTTCATAATCAGAGGGGTATTAATATGCTTAAAGGATCTGAACATATGATCTTCCACCAAATAAACCAACTAGCATCAACTACAAGGAGTAATCAACACTACTAGCAACCTACAGGTACCAATCCCGGACTTAGAGACAAGAATTGGATACAAGAGATGAACTAGGGTTTGAGAGGAGATGGTGCTTGTGAAGATGTTGATGGAGATTGCCCTCTCCCGATGAGAGGAGCGTTGGTGATGACGTTGGCGATGATTTCCCACTCCCGGAGGGATGTGTCGCCGGCAGAACAGCTCTGCCGGAGCCCTAGATTGGTTCCGCCAATGTTCTGCCTCGTGGCGGCGGAGTCTCGTCCCAAAAGCTTGCTTATGATTTTTGTTCGGACGAAAGACTTCATATAGCAGAAGATGGGCACCGGAAGGCCATGAGGCAGGAGGGCATGCCCAGGGGGGTAGGGCGCGCCCCCCACCGTCATGGACATGTGGAGGCCCCCCTGACATATTTCTTCCGCTCAGTATTTTTTATTATTTCCAAAAATAACTTTCGTGGAGTTTCAGGACTTTTGGAGTTGTGTAGAATAGGTCTCTAATATTTGCTCCTTTTCCCGCCCAGAATTCCAGCTGCCGGCATTCTCCCTCCTTATGTAAACCTTGTAAAATAAGAGAGAATAGGCATAAGTATTGTGACATAATGTGTAATAACAGCCCATAATGCAATAAATATCGATATAAAAGCATGATGCAAAATGGACGCATCAGCGCTCCGGGAACTTATGCTATATTACTGACAAAGTGTAAGAAGCATCTTCGAAGAAAATAGTACCTCCACCGATACCTTTCTTCGTTTGCTCATTGTCACTCTGAGACTTGTGCAATAGATTGTTTGTACTCATGAGTTCCATTGTGTGCCGACCATGATTGAAAACAATAAGAGCGCTAGCTTTCGGCTTCACCCAGTCTGAGGTCCGAGCTCGAATGACCCGATCGTGACAATCGCAGAGGTGCTCCCTTTACTCCCTAGCTGAACAATCAGGAACGTAGGGGAAACAAAGGAGCAAGGCAACCCAGCTTGCGGAACACTTAAGTCAATATGGTGCCTATTGTGGCGTAATACACGAACAAGGAACGAAGCCGTACAAGTATAATCATATGCAAAAGGAAAAGCTTCATAAAGGAAGCCCCCAAGTAGACGGGGTATTTGAATTTGTGTGTCACAAACAAAGTTTTGACAAGGAAGTTTTTCACATACAACTTTTTTCCAAAAAATACAATGCTCTGGTCGAACGGAACAAAATTTGAAATTAAAAATTCTGAGCATAAAAGTTACTTAGCTGGTTAATGTGCTCGGTGTCGATGCACGGCCCAAGCTTACGGCGGGACAAGGTCCCAGCCCCCAAGCCGGTCCCGAGGTGCGGAGCGAAGAGCTCGGCACTCCGAAGTGGCGACATAGCCCGGCCAATGCAGGCCCGCAGTGTGACGCTGAAGTCCCCGTTGTGGGTTAATGAAGTGATGATGAAGCCCTCGGTCCAGCCGAGGTGACGTGGTACGTCGGTATGCAGAGGTGACAGTGATGCCAGATCCGGATCCTTTATCTGTGCACAGAAAATAGTGTTTATGCAAAGTGAGTAATAAAATACATATGGCATGTGCGCCGAACACTCGATGAGGTAGAGCTCTCTCAACGATGCCGAAGTCCCCGAGGTAACCGAACACGCCGGTATGGCAACACGACCAACAAGGTGATCACGCGAGCTGATTTACGCCGATTGGGACGACGGCGTCGGCTTGTCGAAGAGACCAGATGACGTAGTCGAAGTCCATTACTGAACCACCATGTGACCCTTGTTAATGCGGCCACCATTTGATAGACCTGCGTACAGATGATGGAACAAACCAGAGTAATAATTCCTTGGGAAAAATAAACCCAAACAAGCAAAAATTACTAGGATAAATAGCACCTAGTTTATTTGTTGTAGCAATCCGAAGAAAGGTGACTCCCAAAATTGGCACTCGATCCGCACACCCATTGCCTCATGGGCGATAAAGCGACGGCATGGCGATGCTGGCAAAGGTTGGCTTGCCGAGACAAAGCCCTCGGTCCAGCTAACGTGACGAAGCTGGTCGGCTGGTGACGCCGCAGTCACCGGAGTATGTTGATGAATAAATAGCCAAGTCCCCGGTCCAGCCGAGGTGACGGAGCAGGTCGGTGAGGAGACGTTGCAGTTGCCATATCAGCCGAGGTGTTGAAGCAGGTCGGCGTGATGGACATCGGCTTGAAGAAGCAACAGTGCGGCCATGCTGACGCAGGTCGTGAGTTGTGACGCAGTCAATGCCGGCTTGATGAAGTGACCATGCGGTGATGCCGGTGTGCCCGCTCCATGTAATCCGTGGGGCAGCGATGTTGGTGATGATTTATCCTTCGCGTTGCTGAACTCTTGTTCGGCTTGCCGAGATGATGATCGAAGAAGTTGAGCTCGGCTCAACAAAGTAGCGACGTGTCTAGCGCAGGTCGGCAGCCGTGGAGCAATATTGCTGGACTGGTTTGACACCAGCATGATGGTGAAGATTACCTTGGAGGAGGCTTAAAATTTTGGGATAATTAGATTTATGCCCCTAGTTGTGTCCCACTCGTCTGTTTTACCCCTAATTTCCAAAAGTCACCGCTTCTATCCAAGTCACTTTGCTCCTCTTATGCTTTTGCCCTTTGACCGTTTGACCGTCAGTTTGAAAACTTCATAACTAATTCATACTAAATCAAAAAAATGCAAATAATATACCAAAATGTTCAGAAAAACATCACCTATATGTTAGTGTCATTTGTATTCATGAAAAAAGTGTTGGAAAGTGCACATCCGAGTTTTAGCTCTTTTGATACCACCATGAATAGTAAAATCTAAAAAATTCAAAAACAAATATGGTGGCAAAGAACGACAAATGTTCCAAGTTCTTGCTGAGTTTCATCAGGGAACGACATTCATGAAAGTCATGGCAAAAAAATAATCTATTTTGGAGTGCTAATTGTTTTTTTGCTGGGGCACCCATGAATGTCATTCCCTGATGAAACTTGGCAAGCACTTAAAACATTTGTCATTCTTTGCCACCAAATTTGTTTTTGAATTTTTTGAATTTTTTTAGATTTTACTATTCATGGTGGTAGTTTAAGAGCTAAAACTCGGATGGGCACTTTGAAACACTTTTTTCATGAATGCAAATGACACTGACATATAGGTGATCTTTTTTCAAACATTTTAGTATCTTATTTGCATTTTTCTGATTTAGTATGAATTAGTTATGAAGTTTTCAAACTGACGATCAAACGGTCAAAGGGCAAAAGCATAAGAGGAGCGAAGTGACTTGGACAGAAGTCGTGACTTTTGGAAGTTAGGGGTAAAACAGCTGAGTGGGACACAACTAGGGGCATAAATCTAATTATCCCTAAAATTTTATGGGTACGTGTTTAGAAACAACGCACAATACCCTAGAAAAAAATTCCTTCAAAAGGGTTGTCCAATATTGCGTTCATGAAGAAACATGAAGTCGGGCCGGATTCGTATTCGCGCAAGAAACAGATCCGAAAATTGGTCCACTCATCGGAAGGTTCCTGGAGTTTGAACCGTCGGATTGAGCTGAAATTTGGAGGGGTGGTAGATATGGGAATTCCGAAGTAGATGAATGGTTGGATCTTCCAAAGGAGCTCCGAGCTGGGCTCTGGAGACCACGCCCTAAACTCGTCCAGATTCCCGTCCGAATTTGACAGGGCTCTGGTATATCGTAGATTGCCAGAGATTCCTCCATTGGAACTCGACGAAATTTGGCATGGTTGTCGTACACTTAATTCCGCACAATTACACCGAAGGAATCGTCAAAGCGATGCTCGAGGTGGTGGTGGCAGCGGATACAAGTTTGCTATTCGGAAAAAATAGCACGGTCGCCGGAGGGCAATGTTGACGTTGAGCCCCCGAGCTCCATGGATGATTCTTCCATGATCATGATAGAGATCGGAGTTGATGTTTGGAGGTAGGGCACAGTCCTTGATTAAGCCAAGGTGACCAGTCGAGCCGGTGACAAAAGACGCCGACATCGACCATAGAGCTCGGCTCCGATGCGTGGATCGCGCCGGAGACGATCTGAATTCCCATCGCCCTGTGGCGACCGCCAGCAGGCTCTCAATGAAAGCACCAATGTCGGTTCAATATCCGGCATATCTCGTAGTAGGGGTCCTAAGCTAGGCGTCTTGGAGCGATGGTAACATGGACACGGGGTTTTACCCAGCTTCGGGCTCCCTTGATGAGATAATACCCTACATGCTGCTTTTGATTGTATTCATATTGGTGTAGTACAGAGTACATGTATCTACCACGAGATTGTAGTAATGAATATGATATTGTCTATTGACTAGCCTGGCCTCGGTTTATATATGCACCGTAGGCCTAGGGTTTAGAGGAGTCCTTGTCTTGGGCGCCAAGTCTTGTAGAATCCTCCTTGTATGCGGCATGGGCTGTCCGAACTGGCCCAATAGTGAACCGCCATGGGGGTCCTCGGCCCGATCCAGCTGGTCGGGAGACGATGTGGTGAGTACCCCCTAGTCCAGAACACCGTCAATAAGGCCAACACAATCTTCACAATCCAGATTGCGCTTCATAAGAACGTTGATTGCTTGCATCATGTTGATCTTGACATCCTTGCTATCGAGACCTTTGTCCAACATCGTCGCGATAGGAGAAACTCTACAGGAATCGATCTTTTCAAGGATCGAGAAACTCAAGATGAACTCATGGAGTGATACGAAAGAACGTCTCTTGAGCTGAGACACAAGACACACATGAGGGGTGAAAGGAAATAGATGGCGATTGCTCAATTTGGTAGGCAACAATTCCATGCTGAAGAAGATGGTGCATGATTTTAGGATAGCGATGAAATAATTGCCATGTTTCCGTAATGGGGCACCTCAGGGAAGGTGACTCGTAGAAATGTTCCATTAAGTGGCAAAAAGAATTACTTTTGATTCGGAGATCATTGAAACTCTCTATAGCAGCCTAAGGAAATTCACAAACGATTGTTTGAAGGAGTTCGAAGAAATGGCATACTCAGATAGGAAAGAAACTATGGTTATAGAACAACTCGGCAAACGGGAGGCACATCCCAATTGATACCGAGGATATAACCTAGTGATTGAGTGTGCTCTCAAGAACTTGAGCATTTCCATACTCATCAAGGTCTTACCAACATCTGTGGCGAGGATCCTAGCAACAGATCTTACTACCATGATGAATAGTGATGGACAATGCACACGCAAAGGAAGACAACAGTTTCTCAGATTTCATCTTAGCGATCCCCAGGGAACGAAATCTGGATGATCGACCGAGAGACATTTGGCACTCCGCTTCTAATGTTCCCCTTGATGTACCAGCTTAACCCAATACCATTCGGTATCTGGAACATCAAGTAAAGGTCTGACTTCGGGAGCTCAAGGAGCCTATAAGGAACAACTTATGTACAAAGTCATACCAACTCCTCATGGAAAAATTGCCAAATTGCTAACTCAAGATACTACGATAAGAGATCTCCCAGATAAGTGTGTTGGCCATGACATCCACTTAACGGTTCAAAAGACCAATATTATATTTCTTGGGAACGTCCCAACCATCATATCTACCCTAGATTCAGATCTGGTTGGTGTCAGGATATTCCAGACTCAGCATGTCTGGAAGGAAAATTTGCAACACAAATCAAAGAGATGACGTTGCAAGGTTCTCGGGAAATGGACTACGGTAGTAAGCTCCAAAACACGAGCTGGTTCTGCTACACACATGTGAACACGCTGTCCCACAAGCATGACCATGTAGTAGTCTTACAACGAAACACTAGCGAGTTCAGGTGGGGAACCATCATCGAGGGTAACGAAGTCCTTACATAAGTTCGGGTTAGCTCATAAGAAGGAACTTCTTCTCCTTGAACAAGTCAACCAGGGTCTTGCTATGCTAGGGATACATATGGAATGAAGGTTGCAAGTCTCCAGACCACAGAATACTTCGCACATGTGCATGATTGACTTGGGATGATTCCAGAGGAAGCAAAACTAACTTTCTCGAATTCACGACGGCAACATTCACCAAATGCACATGAATCAGAGGTAGTCACTTCTTTCATCCAAACATATGCTTCATGAGCTAGCATGAAGAAATGCTTTCAAAAGTTCCCAACACTAGCTTAATGTTCAACAAAATCATGGAGAGTTAACATGTTGCCGATGGGCTTGACAACAATTCATCGAGGTTTCCCTATAGATGGGCTTCCATAATTATGTGAAGAAGGTGATAGCATTGGTCAGACCCAAAGATATAATGGTATATGCCAGAGGAAACAACCACGAGTAAGACAACAATATGAACATCATTGGTTCTGATTTGATTTGATGATAGCCCATGCTCAAATCAAAGATCGGATAAGATAACAGCACCGACAACTAATCACGAGGATCAATCAATGAAGATATCATCTTTCTTGAACACACACACACAAAGATATCCCTTTGGAATGAACTAAGTCAGATAAAGATTTTATCTTCCAACTCTCCAAGTTATTGTTTAGCTTAACCAACTAGCTCAGGGGTATCCAACCCAGATTCCCGGGGAAGGGGTGGTTTACAAGAAACCAACTTGATCACGAACTCAACATAACGGTCAGGGGACAACCTGGTAATACTTCCGAGTGGATATTCGGAAAATCGTTAACCACCGACATGTTATTAAGCTCGAGACAATCTTGCTTTTCAGGGCGAGATGATATGATCAAATGAGAGAGGATTTGACAAAGTCCTAACTCAGCAATCGAAGAGTGCACCAGGAAATATGGACTAGGTAGCACGATCAATCTTAGAATGATAATTCAATAACCAACACGCTAAGAATGATATTGTTGTCCATTAACTACCAAGCAACAAGGTTGCTAGGAGTATTGATTTCACACATCATAGTTCACTTGTCAGCATTTCGGTTACAACCAACACGGAGACCGAGGGATGAATAATGATGGTGAGAAGTATCACTGTATCAAGAGTTCATAGGAGGTGGTGTAAGTCCCATGAAATTTCTGACATAAAGAGGCAACACTCCAAGGAAGAACAGAACAAAAGCTGGATTGGCATTTTGATCTGCGGAATACAACTGCTTTGACCAAATCCCAGATATGGACGAGGTACTGGAGTTTGTTTCTCCTAGTTATTCTGGAATAGAATGGCTTGACGGACCACAAGAATAATAGGCATCGATGAACGAATGCACGCATACTCTTGACTATCAATTGATAGACGAAGGTCAAAAAAACTAAAGAGGAACAACTCAAAGGAACATACAATTTTCTGAGTTGTGGGTGCATAGATTAGCATGTCGAACAAATTCAACATATTTATTCCGGATAACCCATGCAAAAAGGTAGAACTGGCAGAATTACAACATAGAATCGAGAACTCATCAATAGCACTCTGGTTGTGATCTTTCGGTTCAACGAGGAACTTCTGCCATAAGTAGTTCATGTTATCTGGAAGAGGAAAATACCACGGAACTCGAGGACTATCGCAAAGGTTACTAATATCCTAAAGGAACTAGCAAACACTATCAACATGAAGTAAGTAGGGTGAATCTCCGGTTCAAGAACCCAGGAATAGAATGCCTACTAACTAAGTGGCATCACGGGATGCTTTTGAGAATGATGACCAGAATCATCACACTGGGAACACAAAACATGGCTAGATTACTAGGTGATCCTCTAAGACACGTAGGGTCATAATAATAGATCCAAAATATATGTCGAGGCAATGAAGTACCTCAACACACCGATTAGCGTGATTAGTCTGGCCCAAATGGACATCGGGAACATGGAGGAATGATTTGCAAGTGCATCAGACTATTTAGAAACCTGGGATGACTTGGACAACATAACGGCTGTAAATGCTCAAAAAGATTTGAGACATCCTACAAAATGGTGGCATAACCACTCAACATCACAATATCAAGGTTCCGAGATCAACTGTCAACACACGGAAGTAGTAGGAACTGAAATGAGGCTTGCGACCATCAATCTTATAAGTCTACGGATTTAGTAACACGTGATCCTGACAGAAAGATGAGAGGCCTAGTTCTTAATCCCCGTAGAAGAGAAGAGGGTGACTCAGATCAGAAGTACATAAGGTAAATGAGTAAAAAGAGGCTTACGTTCCCTTCCACAATCAATTCCCTTATATAACTAAAGCATTTCTAAACACGACTTCGACCAGTTTGGCTTGGTAATCCTAGACGCAGTCAGGCTCTGATACCAAAGCTGTCAGGACCCTTATCCTAAGTCACACCGACCTAGCATGTAACACATCATATCACTTTGCGGCCTCATGCATGGTATTCCCATGGGTGCCACCTTACCTGGCCCGGGACCGATTGCGCCTTTTGGCTCACGTATATGATAGTGTTGCTAGCATCCATATGACAGAGAACCCGAGCCGACATGACTAGTCATGAATCCAAAGTGGCACCAACTTATAGGGACATGCATACATGACCCAGCAACGAACGTGTCGATCATCAACGTATGAACCCAACGCGTGACATTTCCCCGAAGGGACAGACACAGGAATGAAGGAGGATAAATGCCGGCAAGCCTAAGTGTTCCGGAGCAGTAGCAAGCTACCATGGCTATGCAGAAGCACTAGGAGACATTTCCCCATAAGAGAGGCTACCAAGAATAAACAACTAGGTTGTCGGATCCCACACATACCAAGCATTTCAAATCACAAACACAATATGCTCGATATGTGCAAATACAACATGGCATCACAAGAAAACTCTATGACTCAAAGTATTTATTTAAAAGGCTCTGAAGAGTCATACATAGTAAGAATTACAATCATGGGTCACATGACCCAACGTACAAAGCATACAAGCAACGAAAGCATAACATGTCTGAGTACAGACAACTACGAATGAAAAATGCTGAGAAGCCTAACTATCTACAAGATCCTCCCAAGGTACACAATCGTACCTGAGGTAACAAGCTAAAGGTCGAAGTCCACGCGGAACTATTAGTGAGACTGAAGTCTCTCTAATAAACATAAATTAAGCAAACATGAGCACAAATGTACCCAGCAAGACTTACATCAGAACAAGCTCAGTATCAACAAAGGGGTGGTGGAGTTTAACTACAGCAATCCAGCTTTGACTCACTGGCTATCCTATAATACGACTGCTAGTAACTCTTTTGAGGTGGCGCACACGAGTCCACATATTCACCATATCAATACACCACTATGGATCGACTCCCGTGTCCCTACGAGAAGGCCAACCATAGCACACACGCTTATCTTGCGCATTTTAGAGTTCCACTTTCACTTGTCTATGAACTGTATAAGAAACCAAGTAGTCCTTTACCGCAGACGTGGCTATTCGAATAGATGATGTTAACCCTGTAGGGGTGTACTTCTTCACACACACTCTCGCCACTTACCGTCATGTACACGTCATGTATCTCGGAAACCTTCGAGTGGAAGCCTGGCGAGGGTGTCGGCCATGACCTAACTAACCACACAAGTCCCTAGTCCAGGTTTATCCCCTGTTCAGGTTCCATCCGTAGGGAGTCCGGCCAAGGTTTCCACTACGGCCCCGAACGATGTGTGCAGGGTTCCCGGGTCACCAAACGAACGACTCGGTACACCGGGCCACGTGCCTACCGCATCACAGCCCACCCCTCGGGTCAGCACTACGCACGGCCTCCAGCATACTACAAACACAAGAAACTACTTGCAACTCCTCGACAGAGGACAGGGGCGGTTAATAAGTCTAGTGAGTCAATTAAGGATCCCAATGTGTGGTAGTAGCTGATCTTAAATCACACATACATATCTCTGTTCCTAAGGACGGTTCCAATGAAACAAGCCACCATGTACTCCTACATGGCCTCTCATCGATACCTTTACCAAATCGTGTTCACACACTTAGCTCTCAATAGTAGGACATGATGACCACATTCCAATTCAGCCCCGATGAATCAGATCTGACACAACTCTAAGCAATAGATGGCATAACAAGCAAGCATGAATGAGTAGGCACATCATGGCTCAAACAACTCCTACTCATGCTAGTGGGTTTCAACTATTTACTATGGCAAAGACAGGTCATGCAGAGGGAAGGGGTTCAACTACCGCAGCATGTAACAGTTGAATCGTTGTTGTCCTAATGCAGTAAAAGAGAGCAGGAGCGAGAGAGTGGGATTGTATCAGAGTGATCAAGGGGTTTTGCTTGCCTGGCACTTCTGAGGATAGCATTGAGTCTTCATCAGTGACGTCGAAATCATCGTCGGAACAACGTCTACTGAGGGGGAACAAAAACCGGCAAGAGAGAATGAACACAATCAATGCAATGCAACAATATGATGCATGATCATGACATGGCAATATGCTGTTGATTGAGCTAATGCAACTAGCAACCATATTAAATGAAGTTGGTTTGACCCACAGGTTCAAATTCAAACTCCATATGTGATTATTTAAATGCTAATTATGCAAATTGTCATATACAGCAACCTTAGGTTGTTCAAACATGCATGAAAATTGTACATATGGAAATATTGGATTTTGCTGATAATTTTTCATATATAAATTATTTCAATGTGAGCTGCGGTTGAATTTATATGATTTTTGAAGTTTTGGCTATTTTCTGGAATTTCCTGGATTATTTTTAATCCAGAAAATTGTTAACTGCGTCAGCATGGCGTCAGCACTAGGTCAGCGGTCAACTGGGTCAAACCTGAATAGTGGGGTCCACTGGTCAGTGAAACGGGTGCTACTCCCGCGTTGACTCATACTTTGGCCCTCCGCGGGGCCCACTATCAGTGGCTGAAGGGCGGGTAATTAGTGGGATTAGCCCCTAATGGCCGTGCCACATCGACGCGGTTACGCCGGTGACGACCCGATGCGGCGGCGATCGCCGGCTGGCCGTTTCCAGCCACGGCCGGTTGCGCGGTTAGGTGCGTTGGAGAGCCCGTGGTGCGGGGCATCCAGTGGTGGTTGTGGGGATGCCAGGGACGGCGTGTAGCGGCGGCGGCGGCGAGCCTATGCAGCAGCAGAGCTTCGGTGTCTGTGCAACTATGGCCTAGAGGACGCGGAGAGGCCGGCAAAGAGGGGGGGTCGAAGCGGGCGCTCACAGGGAGGCGGCAGGGTAGCTTAGGGGCTCGGGGATGCTCCAGTTGCTACGGATCAACGATGATGGTCGGCGTTGCCGAAGCATGAAGAAGAGGAAGATGCCGGTGATGCAGGGTGTCCGGTGATGCTTGGCTTGGTGAGGAGGTCGAGGACGGAGCAGCGGAGCTCGTGGTCAGCTCAAAAGGTCGAGGGGGAGGCAGTGGCTACGGTGGTGGCGAGCGGTGGTGACGGTGGCGCTGCGGAAAGAGAGCAGAGGAGGGGGAGGGGGTCCTGGGAGACAGGGGAGAGGTGCAGGGGGTCGAGGGGGAGTGTGTGGCTTCATCCATAGGATCGGGGAGGGAGGCAACCAGGTAGGAGGTGGCCAAGCGCGACGTCGGCGCTCGCTAGCGAGCTGCTTCATGCGCTGGCACGGGGAAGAAGACTGGCATGCCCGTGGTAGGCTGGGCCGCCTTCTCCATTGCGTCAGGTAAGTCAGGTGAGTTTCTGCTTTGTTTTATTTTTCTGTTTTGTTTTGTTTTAGTTATTTATTTGCCACTGTTTAAATTCAAAATAGAATTCAAACTCGTGCCAAATCTTTCTGAAATATTTTATGTTGCAGACATGGACCTAGCCACATGCCCATAAATTATTTCAGGAGCATTTGAAGATTTTATAGTTATATGAATATAAATTCAAATTCAAAATACAATACGATTTAAAATCAGGTCCCAAAATTATTCTTTAAAAATGTTCATTATTTTTGGTTTGGATCAAGACCATTGCCAAAAATATCAAACATCAATGAAGTGCATTTTGGGTTCATTGAATGCAATTTTAGGGTTGTTTGCCCATCCTTTAAAAATAATTTCTGAGGCTTGAATAATGCACATTTCAATTTTCTGGAAATTAACAAGATGCATGATGCTCACTGATGCAACTATCTGCAAACAAATTCTAGGGCTGTGACAGTAGGTCATGCTGCCAGAGGTTTTGACCCACTGTTCGACCCTTTTTGCATATGGGGAAATGAGTTCTCCATGAATATGAATCAAGTCAAGAAACAAAGAAAGATTGTTAGGATAATGAAATTAGTGACAAAAACAACAAAATCTTTGTCTGCACAATGAAGAAGACATCAGTTCACTACAAGATGGTACTAACTATTATACCTTGCCTTTTTTTATTCCTTTGCCCCATTTCCAATATAGAGAAGATATTTATGCACATCCTTGTTTTCAGGCCTTTCCAAAGCAGTTCACTGATGATTACCTCTCAAACCACCTCTATGGTCAGGAGGAGAGGAAGGTTTTCATACAACACCCATGGTTCAATATTGAAGTGTTCCTGAAGAGGACGAAGGATGGATGGTCAATCATCCACAGGCACTGACATAAAGTTGCAAAGACCTTCGACATGAATGAAGGCTCAATATTCGCCTTCCGCTTCAGCAGTTTTCCAGATGAGATCCATCTATCTATGTACCGTCTATGATGATAATTTCAAATGGTTCTAGATGTTGCATGTGAAACTTGGTGCTGGTGCAGTTGTGTAATGGGGTAGCTGGGTGCTGAAGCTATATCATGTTGTACTCGGATGTATTTCAATTATGAAATCCTGCTTCCTTAATATGGAAATGCAATATATTATGTGCTTAATATGAATGTCAATCAGATTAATAAATGGATTATTAATAATAGGGCAATTAGCCTGCTAATTGGCCAATTAGCCTACAAATTGGGTTTTCCATTGCAAACGGTTATTGAGAATACACCGTGGGCGATGACCTCAGGCAACGCACACAGTTTCTAGGAATAAACCGTGTTGGATCAATGAACAATCACACACGACATTCTCTTGAAAACTGTTTGCGTTAACCCACCTCGCGCAAACGTTTTCCTTGAAGCGACTGTGTGGGATGTATGTACGCACGGAAACGTTTAGCGGGGACTGACTGTGTGGGATGTACTTACGACCAGAAATGATTTCGCCAGTAAAATTGTATTTTTTACCACTATTGTATGTATAACCGTATGTGGTCGCTCGTCGGTCGCACACGACCTCATTTTGCTGAGCGTGTGTGCCAGGAGGGCATATCCCCGACGTTTTCTAGGTCGTGTGGGAAGGACCACCCTATCGTAGTCACTCACTAGGTGATGGTTCCATACACGGTCGCGAAAAGGGGTTCAAAACCATTTGTATAGCACCTCGCTATACCAATGCCAGCTCAAGAGAAATCCTGCTCAAGAAAAATCTGGGTCAAGAAAGGTCCGACTGAAGGAAAATCGGCTCAAGAAAAATCTGGTTTAAAAGAAGTCCGGCTCAAGAAAAATCCTGCTCAAGAAAAGTCCGGCTGAAGAGAAATCCAGCTCAAGAGAAATATGGCTCAAGAAAAGTTCGGTACAAGGGATATTTGGCTTGTGCCCAAAATCTGGCCTGTCACCAAAATCCGGCTTGTGAACAAATTCCGGCTTCTCGCCAAAATCCGGCTTGTCACCAAAATTCGGCTTGTGATCAAAATGGCTTATGAACAAAATTCGGCTTGTGACCAGAATTCGGCTTGTCGTCAAAATCTGCCTTGTCACCAAAATCCGGCTCTCAAAAGTTTGACCTCTCAGAAAAATTGAGCTCTCAAAAATTCCAGCTCTCATAGAATTCGGTCTCTCAGAAAAATCCATTTCTCTAAAAAATGTCGGCTTCCGCCGCCGGCTCGACACCAACTGGGTTGCTGAATTACAACTCCAATATGGTTGTCTACCACCTCGAAGTCTCCAATCCTCAAATCTTCGTTGGTTTATACTACGTCATCAAACACCGAGCTTGCCAAAGAGAACTAACTGCCATGATGCACAATTCAAACATAGGTATCCTGCCTTGTCGGCGAAAAATTAAGGGTTGCCAAAGAGGACTAGCTGCCATGATGCGCAATTCAAACATAGGTATCCTGTCATATTAGCAAAACATAAAAAACCGGGTTACCAAAGAAGACTAGTCGCCATGATGCGCAGTCTAAACATGGGTATCCCACTCGATTATGACCAATGGAATATAGCCGACTTATCTGGACCCGGGATGTTTTGCAGTAGTAGCATTATGTCATGTATGTCCTATGCTGAGCTTTTGCATGATCATATGGTCACCTGGGGGCTTCCAACTCATCGAATTTAGCTATTAACATCCCTCTTGACCTGGCATATGCCATTATGAAACTTGGTTAAACCTGCATGTTAGCTTGATGCTACTCCAAAAAGGTGACCCGGTGTACTCTTGATAAGTCAATCAAAATTGACCCTGAACTTTTCAAGGTTAAAGCTCCAGCTTATGTCACGTGAGAGCTGGCTTTCAGAAAGTGAGGATAAACCAAAAGAGTCTACAAGGCCTGCTCCAAAGAAGCAAATCAGACTTGAGCCTCAAAATTCGATCTTATGTCGAGCATCGAAAGCAAGCATTTTTATACTCTATTATCATACATTGCATCATCATACAATGCATCATATATGCATGTATATATTTGTTTATGTTGTAGGAGGCAGTTTTCAAACCAGGTTACATTGTAACTCTACAGGAATAAACAAATCTTGATGGCCAACATGGCTGGATTTTCATCATGGTTATAATAACCGGTGTTAAATGATTGAGGTTTTCAAAGCCATTTCAGAGATATGGCTATTATTTCCTAATCTAAATACACCGGCTTATAGTGAGGAGCATGGTGTAATAAATTACCAGTGGCAGTTTGCACTTTCGATTGTTATGATGCTACAAAGGAGAATAAAGCATTCAACAACATCATCCAGACAGTGGATCTGATTTTATTCTACAATGGAAGGAATAGTTTTGAGTCGTTGCAGGCACACAACCCGGCACTTGGGGGTTATATTATTCAAATGAAGTTTACATCAAGTATAAAAGTCTCATATCGTTGCAAGCATGCACCATAGCACTTGGGGGATAATGCTAGTCGGTTTTCAAATCATCACGTTGTGAGCAGACCCGGCTATGTCAGGGAGATGAGAAGGCCCTTGGGGGCTACTGTTTTCCATCATTTTCTAAGTTCCAGCCCAGTACTATCTTACTGAGCCCACACTTGGGGGATATAGCATTCAGTTGTTTACCAAGATTATACGTTCCAAATTGAAGACCCGGCCCATCACATACTGATGAGCCGGCCCTTGGGGGCTACACATGTGAAGTGCAAAATATTCAGTTTATGACTGGAGAATGAGACGAACAACCCGAATTTCTCCAAAGTTGCAACATTTATATTTAAGCATGTCTTAAGCTATCACTTTGTTCTACTCTTAAGACTTGGGGGCTACAGGTTATCTCCTCCAAGCTATTCAGACAAGTTAGCTCAACATCATAGGGATTTTTCATCAAAGTCTGAAGCACTGAAAGTTAGCACAACATGAGATGAATTTTATTTTTATCAAACCAAGGTATTTGAAGACAACTCAAAGATATCATAAGGGTTATTTTTCTGCATCGAATCAGCGTCAGCATGTTGATATGATAGAGACTCGGACTTTACAGGAGCTGGTCAATCGACTAGAACTGGTCTTTTTGAGCGATCTGGTCCCTTCTCATATTTCTTATTTTAGGAGCTTATCATGAATAAATTCAAGCTAATCTGGGGGCTAATTGTGGGGATATTACCTGCGACCAAGACCCGTCTCTAAGGATAAGTCATCTCTGGGGTTATCTCTGAGATAAGTGACCTCTGTGGTTATCTCTGAGATAAGTCATCTTTGGGGTCATCTCTGAGGATAAGTCATCTCTAGGGTTATCTATGAGATAAGTCATCTCTGGGTAATCTCTAAGGATAAGTCATCTCGGGGTTATCTCCGAGGATAAGTCACCTCTGGAGTGAAGTTCATTCAGCAAGATGCGCGGGACATAATGACCGGGACATAAGGAGCCGCGATGACTCCCGGAGATGAGTCACAAAGATGAGTCGCCTGGAAGATAAGCCGCCCGAAAAATAAGCCACTCGAAAGATGAGTCGCCCTGAAGATGAGTCCCGGAGATGAGTCCCCGAGATAAGAATCCCGCGGTAAGAACCCCCTGATAAGAAGACTGTGGTAAGAAGCCCACAATAAGTCAAAATAGACTAGTCCTAATCCTACTAGGACTCTACATGTAAGCCGGCCCCTTCAACTTCTATAAGGAGGTGCAGGGCACCCCAAGAGGAACAAGTTTGATAGAGATAGACAAGTCCCGAGACAGACATTTTGGTAGGTCTCGAGACATATGTTTTGACAACTATCAAGACAGAGACAGTGAAATAGCACCCTTGTAATCCATACCATGATCATCAATAAAAATCAAGCAGGATGCAGGCTTTTACCTCAACAGTGAGGGGCCGAACCTGGGTAAAAACTTGCGTCTCTCGATTCTGAGCAACCTCATTCAACCTACTACCTAGTTGTGATGGCCTCACCACTAAGTCCTTGCACAAGGACGTCTGCCATGAAAAAATCACGACAAACACCATAAGATCCAGATATACTAACAAAGCTTGGGCACATCAAGATCGTGCCAAATCATGAACATGAGAGAGAGAGATCAAACACATAGCTACTGGTACATACCCTCAACCCCGAGGGTGAACTTCTCGCTCCTCATCATGGTGTCCCCTGGGATGATGAAGATGGCCTCCAGTGATGATTTCCACCTTCAATAGGGTGCCGGAATGGGGTCCTAGAGTTTTCATGGATATAGAGGCTTGCGGTGGTGGAACTTCTCATCTAGGGTTCTTTTAAGGGGTTTTTGTATTTATAGGAATTTTTGGCGTTGGTTTCACATCCAGGGGGTGCCCAAGGGGCCCACAAGCTCGGGAGCACACCCTAGGGGCCGGGCGCGCCCCCAGCCTTGTGGCTCCCTCGGCCACTTCCTAGCCCAGCTCCGGTGTTTCGTGGGTCTCGTTTGTTCCATAAAAAATCATCGTAAGATTGGCTTGAATGAAGGTCTATCCCCACCTCGGAGCTCGGCTGATGATAGGCGCTCCCACCCCCACCCCGGCGATCGCCACCACCTCCGGTGATCTCCTCCCCTAGCCACCAAATTTCCTTTCCTCTCCATTAGATCTCTCCGGCGCACTGAGATCTACGTCCTAATACCCATCTCCATGGGTTCTGCTGATGGATCCACCCTTGGCTTGGACTTCTCCAAGGGTTTGGTTTTTGCAGAAAAGGTTTTTCAATCTACGGGTTTTCCGGTGCACCCCATGGATGACACGGGCTTCTTCACCATGGTAATTTCTTTTGGTCGGCACGATTTTTGTTTGACTGAGGATTCGGTGGCAGCGGCACTTGAGGCGGCCATCGGAGGTTCTGCTATTGAGTTCATGGTTTTTATGATCAAGGATAAGGTTTTTGGTTTTCAAGTTTCTTGCAAGGCTGTGGCTATGATCATTCTCAAGCTCCGTTCTTTCTCTTGTGATCATTTTAAATGTTTCTTTCATCTTTGGGGTAATGGTGGCCCAAATTGGGGCCGTGAGTTTAAACTTTGGAAATTGGAATGTGATGCTGAGTGGATCATTGTTAGTCCTTCCAAACGTCGAGCTACCCTTGGCATGTTGGCTATGCACGCCAAACCCCGTAAATCTTCGATAAGATCATCTCATGCCCCTGCCAAGAAGCTTTCATTTTCAAAGTTCCAGACATACCCTGCTTGTCGTGGTTATCGTTATCCGGCCACACAAAATTGCATTCAAACTGTTGAGGATGCGGGGTACATGCTTTCTGCGCATGAAAGGGTGGTCATCCATCCCCCGCCGCTGGCTGAACTCCGGTGGACGTCGACTACCCCCTCCATTTCTTTTGGGACGGTTAGGGTTCTTCCAACAACTGCGGATGGGTCACCGTCTATCTCAGGCAGAAATTCTGGCTCTCTGAATGTGGACGTGCCATCCCATGTTGGGCCGTCATCTTCACGTTCCACGTTCCAAGTGGAGCCGGTGTTATCTTCTGGGCCTTCTATTCCTTCCTCTCAGAAGGCTAAAGAAGATTTTGATAACTTGGTATCGGGTATGGTGGACGAAATTTTAACGTGTCAGATTTGCTTGTTTAAGGGCCATTTTGCTGCGGCGTGCACGTCTAAACTGCATTGTACCTCTTGTCTACGGGTGGGGCATGGTAAAAAGGATTGCAACAAGTTTGCAAGGATCTTGGGTCTGGTTTGGAAACCGAAACCCGGTAACGTTGCAACTTCCGAGGATCGCTCAGCTCCCACCGAGAATATCTCTCTGACACAGCTTTTACCAAACTTGGACTCCTCTTGCACTTCCGCATTAACTGCTTCGCCCTGTTCCATCAGTCCTGGTCCCAAAACACCTTCGACCGCGCCGCCTGAGACCCCTCCTCCGCCGGAGTTCTCGCCGTCTGCTTCCAGCCCGGGTTGTACCCCTCCGATGGCCAACTTCCCTCTCGACCCCTTGCTGTATGTGCCGGCAGGCCATCACATTGTGGATGGCGGTGATGCTCGTTTGCCTCGGACCTATGTGACGCCACATACCCCACTTGTGCGCCGCCATGAGGAGTTCATGTTAGCTGAGGTAATGCCCATCCCTCCTCCCGATCAGATTGGTGTTGCTAGAGAGGAAGTTGTTCAATGGCTGCAAGCTCATGGGGTGTTGGTGAGGTCTGCTCAGCCTTGGATTAGATCGGTGGGTCTTTTTGAGCTTCGGGATGCTGCAGTCAGATTTTCTCTCCTTCAGATGCCGCCCCAACCTCTTGGCAATGATCGTTTTGTTCGTTTTATGAAACACGATGAGGGTGAATCTTTTAGAGGTGCTCAGGGTTTCCGTCAGGGACTGCTCATGTTCTTGGGGATTCCGCTTGATCTTCGCAATGAGGAAAGTATTCGGGCAGCGGTCAACACATTTGGGAAGTTTCATCATTGGATTAGTGAGGATCCATACCTTGTGCGCACTTTGGTCTTTGCGTCCTTTCCAGAAGATATTCTGGTGCCAAGAGATGTGGTGTTCATGGATTATGCTGCCTGGGGTGGTGCCAGGGTGTCTTGGACGGCGCCTCTGTATATCCTTGGGGCCAATTTTGCTGAACAGATGCCCCAAGATGAAGACTGGATGCCCATCAATGGCAATCCTCATCCCCTGCCTGGTGTGCCCTTCCCGGAGATGCCACCTTTTATTCTGCCTCCATTCCCAGCTCTGGGGTGGAACGATGTGCCGCCACCTCCGCCTGAACCTGCACATAATGAGGTGCATGAGGACAATTGGGGAAACTGGGAGGAACCTGCTGCGGAGCCTGCTGTTGAGGATCAAGAATCCATGGTGTTGAATGCCTCGGCTCAACCAAGTTCGGTTCAACAAAGTTCTGATGTACAACTACAGGTGCCCCCTGCACCTATCATTCTTATTGATGGGGCTCCACCTGTGAACCTGAATGATCTGATGGAGATTGCACCGGACCTGGAGGATGCTAGTAACTGGGCAATTGTGGTCTATCAACCTCCTGTCATTGATGTCCAAGCTTTGGATCAGCCTGCGGTTAAGATCCCCTTTGGTCCCCCTCTGCCCCCTGAAATGATATGGAGGCGATCGTTTGAAAACCTGCTGAATGCTCCAGTGGTGTTTGAGGTGCCAAAACCTCTGCTGCCTAAACCCCTGTCGCCGGTCATTTTGACCAAGAGAAACTGGGACTTTGCTTTCCAGCAAGATGATCTTCCTCTGTTGACATGGAAGGAGCCGGAACCTGCCCGACCTGTGGCTAGAGCGTTATTTGTGGATGATGCTGAGAGGGCTGCGCCTGTTGTCCCTTCTCCTCCTGCGCGTGTACCTACGAGGAGGCCGCGCAAAACTCTGGCGCCAACGCCTCTCGTTGAAACATCTGTTCGAAGATGTACCAGAAGTTCGGCCCAGCGTGATGGGTTTAAGCCCACTTTCCATGAGCTGGTTCTGCAGCCCAAGAAGAAGAAGCCCAAGGCCAAGCCCCTTTCTGCAGAGATGTCTGATGACCCTGCATTTGGAGATGCTCCTCCACCTACTCCCATAAGTCATCTGCAAGCTATTGGCAAGGAGCTGGAGATTGATGCAACTCTGCTCACGGAGGATGCACTTATGGTGGACCCTGCTGCTGCTGCAAATCAAGCCTCCAATGAATAGTGTGCTCTTCTTCTGCTGGGTTTGGCAAGCCCATAAATCTGCTTTCTGCGTTTGGTTTTCATTTTCAGATCCTTGGATATGTAATAATGTTGGTTCGGAACTATTATGTGCTTTTGGGCATCTGACATTGTGTGTCATGTGCATTGGGGACTTGTTTATGATATTTATTTATGAATACTCACTGTAGAAACTGGAATGTCCTGTGCTGGAATGTCAGGGGTTTAAACTCTGAGGCTAGGCAAAGAGCTGTTAGACAAAAGATTGACGAAAGTCACTGTGCTATTGCTTGTCTGCAAGAAACAAAATGTGCTTCATTTGATTCCAGAATGATTAAAAGCTTTTGCCCCAAGAGATTTGACAGCTTTGCTTTCTCTCCTTCTTTGGGGGCCTCTGGTGGAATTCTAGTTGTTTGGAACTCGTCTATATTTGATGGGACTTTATTGCAAGTCCAACAATTTGCAGTGGTGATTGAGTTTGTTTCTAGGCAAAACAATGAGAGGTGGACACTTGTGGTGGTTTATGGTCCTTGTCAGGGGGAAGCTAGGGATAATTTTGTAACCTGGATGTATCACCTGAACATTCCTGTGGATGAGAATTGGCTGATACTGGGGGATTTTAATTTCTTACGTTCTGTGGATAACAGAAATCTACCTGGTGGCGATTTGAATGACATGTTCATCTTTAATGAGATTATTGGACACCTCGGCCTTTTGGAACTGCCCATCAAAGGCAGATCCTACACTTGGTCCAATATGCAGGATACTCCACTCCTTGAGCAGCTAGACTGGTTCTTCACTTCTGTTGATTGGATATCTGACTATCCCATGACTGAGGTGCTACCTCTTGCCAGAACTGCTTCTGACCATGTGCCTTGTATGGTTACAATCAAAACTTCTATTCCCAAGTCTAATCTCTTTAGGTTTGAGAATTATTGGTTGGAGTTGGAGGGTTTTATGGATTGTGTTGATTCCTCATGGCAGAAACAATCCAGAAAGGGCCATATTACTGCTAGGATAGCTGACAAATTTAAGTCCCTGAGAATGTGTCTCAAGAGATGGCAGAAGAACATTTCCAAACTGAAAACTCTAATTTGTAAATGCAATAATGTTATCCTGCTCTTGGATGAGCTTGAGGAATATAGAGCGCTCTACAGACATGAATCCAATTTCAGGATAGTGGTTAAAAACCATGTAAAGAAATTGCTCCACCTTCAATGTCTCTATTGGAGGAAAAGATGTACTATCAGATACATAAAAGTGGGTGGTGAGAACACCAAGTTCTTTCATGCTATGGCCACGGAGAGGTATCGAAGGAATTCTATTGCTAGCTTAAAATTGCCTGATGGTACTTTGGTGACTGATCACTCACAAATGGAGGGTATTATCTGGAATTGTTTTAAAAACAGAATGGGTTCTTCCAGGGGAATTAACATGGGTTTTGATCTTTCTTCCCTCATTGAACCAGTTGTGGGTTTGGATATTCTCACTAAGCCTTTTGAGAAGGAGGAAATGGACATGATTGTCAAGCATATGCCAGTTGATAAAGCTCCAGGTCCAGATGGTTTTAATGGTCTCTTCTTCAAAAGGTGCTGGCACATAATTTCCCAGGATTTTTATGAACTGGCCCAGGCTTTCTTTGAGGGTACTGCTCATCTGGAAAATATCAATGACTCATACATAACTCTGGTGCCTAAGAAGCCCTCCCCTGAAGAGGTGGGTGACTTCAGACCTATCTCTTTAACAGGAATGGGTCTTAAGTTCTTGTCTAAGATGGCAGCCAATAGGTTTCAAGAGGTGATTATGCAGTGTGTCCACAAGAACCAGTATGGTTTCATAAAAAGCAGAACAATTCAAGATTGTATTGGGTGGACCTTTGAGTATTTACACCAGTGCCACCAGTCCAAGAGACCTATTGTGATTCTAAAGTTGGATTTTGAAAAGGCTTTTGACTCCCTTGAGCATGAGGCCATTGTGCAAATATTGAGATATAAGGGCTTTAATGAGAAGTGGATTCTTTGGATGAAGCAACTTCTATCCACAGGTACCTCATCTGTTCTGCTTAATGGAGTTCCTGGTAGGAAGTTCAGATGTAAAAAGGGTGTCAGACAGGGTGATCCAGTCTCTCCCCTCCTTTTTGTCCTAGCTGCTGATCTCCTGCAGACTGTAATCAATGACATGTTCAGAAGGGGCATTCTTCACTTACCTATACCTTGTCATGATCAGGATTACCCTGTGATTCAGTATGCTGATGACACTCTTATTATCTTGCCTGCGGACAAGGACCATCTTATAGCTCTGAAGGATATGCTCAGGGTCTTCTCTGTGTCCACTGGTCTGGATGTGAACTATCACAAATCCTTTATTATTCCCATCAATGTGGACACTGCTGTCATGACTGAATTAGCTTCTGCATTTGGATGCCAGATTGGGAAAATGCCATTTACCTACCTTGGGTTACCAGTAGGAACTACAAGGCCTAAAATGGTGGATTTTATGCCATTGGTTGATTGCATGGAGAGGAGAATGACAGCTAGTTCATCTTTTTTAAATCAGGGGGAAAGGCTGCAGTTTCTTAACTCTGCCCTGTCCTCTATGCCCATTTTCTTCCTTTGCAGTTTGGCTGTCCCTGCTGGAATTCTAAAACAATTGGAGAGAATCCAGAGACAATGCCTCTGGAGGAGGAATAGGGGTCAGCCTGCCCCCTCACTAGCTGCGTGGGACCTTATTTGCAGGCCAAAAAACAGGGGAGGCCTTGGTATTCTTAACCTTGGTTCTCAGAATGTTGCACTTCTGATCAAACATGCGAATAACTTTCTTAATAAAAAGGATCTCCCTTGGGTGTCTTTAATTTGGGATACCTACTATCATAATAGGGTCCCCCAAGGAACTTCTGATTGTGGCTCTTTCTGGTGGAAGGATATTTGCAAGGTCATGCACCATTTTAGGGAGTGTGCTTGGGTTCAGATTAATGGAGGGGACACTGCCCTCATGTGGTCAGATAACTTGCAGCTTGATGGTCAGGTGTCTAGCCTTCAACTCAGATTTCCCAGGCTCTATTCCTATGTTAAGGACCCCTGGATCACTATTCATGAGTTCTTGGACTCTCAGGATATGTTCCAGCACTTCCACCTTCCTTTGTCCAGCCAGGCTTTTGATGATCTGACTACTCTCCAGTCCATGTTGGGTGGCCTCAATAGAACACCTGGGTCCAAGGATATTTGGTTTTGGAAGGGCACTGCCAAGGGATACTCACCAAAGTTGTTTTACTCACATACTTTTGCATCAGAATCCTTCAACCCTTTGACAGCTTGGATCTGGAAGTCCTCCTGTACAATGAAAATCAAAGTTTTTGCTTGGATGCTTATTATGGACAGGTTGAACACCAAGGACATGGTGGATAGGAGGCATTGGCATTTGGAGGATGGAGTAAACTGTGTCCTTTGTCCTTTGCAGACTAGGGAAACAAGGGATCATCTGTTCTTTAATTGCAACTTTAGTGTCAGAGTGTGGAACTATCTGCAAATTGATTGGTCATCTGGTGACTCCATGGCTCATTTGGTTATTAATGCTAGCAGGAGTTTTAGGAAGCCCTTCTTCACCGAAGTGGTATTCATTGCTTGCTGGAATATCTGGATCATCAGGAACGCTAAGGTCTTCAGGCATGAGAGAGCTAGATTCAATAAATGGAGAAGTGCATTCATCCATGACATCAGCTTAATGCAATATAGAGTGAAAGCTGCCTACAAAGATGATGTCCTCCGCTGGATTTCTTTTCTGCCACCTTGAGGCCAATAGTCTGTATCTCTTAACTTGTTAGTTCTCCTTCTTCCCCTAGCTTACTTTGATTACCTCTTGTAATCCCCCGTTATGCTTGTACTGGCTCTCTTTTTATCAATAAAGTTTTGATATGCTGTGGGGGTTTCCTCTACAGTTCCCAGTCAAAAAAATCATCATAAATTTTCAGCCCTTTGCGAGAACTTTTATTTCTTCACACAAAACGACACCAGGGTAGTTCTGCGGAAAACAACGTCACTCTGGGTTAGTTCTAATCAAGTCATGCCAAAACCATAGAAAAAATTATGTAAACATGGCATGAATACTTCATAAATTATAGATACATTAGAGACATATCAAACACCGACTGAGAAGTGGCAAGGGAAAGAAACACAAGCGGACGGCCGAGGTGTCCAAGCCGAGGCCCCGGCCCTGGTCGGCCGAGGCAAAGGAAAAGGTCAGTAGAAATATAAGGAGTGGGCTGGCAAGAAGAAAGTCGCTTCAAAAAGTGACATCCTCGAGCAGCTCTGCCAGATCCGAGCGAAGACAGATGAGGAATGCAACCTGATTCTACCAAAGCATACAACTCGAGAGTGTCGACTCCTCAAGCAAGAGATGTGGCAAGACTTCCAGGGGGCAAGGATGAGGGCGACGATGATCATAGAGGCGAAGGCACCTTCGGGTACCCCAACATCGAGAAGTTTCTGATGATCTTTGTCGATGTTGACAGCAAGAGCCGCCTCAAGGTAAGAAACCAAGAGGTCAATATGGTAGTTCTGACTATCACAAAATATCTCGACTGGGCCAAAACTCCTATCAGCTTCGATCAGTCGGATCACCAGGCCCACATACCAACCCCCAGGCGGTAGGCTCTGTTGGTCGATCTAGATATAGGAGGGGTCTGACTGCGCAAGTTCTTCATGGACAGCGGGAACGGGCTCAACATCATCTACGATGACACTTTGGAGGCGATGGGCATTACAATGTCCCAAACTCAGTAAGAGCATCATGCAATTCCATGGGGTAATCCCCAGGAAAAAGGCCAAGACACTCGGGAAGATCACTCGTGACGTCCTATTTGGTGGAGAGAAGAACTTCACGAGATGACCGCTTCGGCTCCGTAGATGAGGAAGAATGGGGTGAACTCGGTCGACCAGTTTGGTGTTGTCCGGAGACTCCAGAGGACTATCGGCAACTTGTCGAGCCAGCTGACGGGTGAACGAACAAGGGGCTCGACGATCCGAGGCTTGATGTCGGCCAGAATCACGCCGTTGGCCTGCTCAACCTAGCCGTTGGACTGGGGATAAGCGATGGAGGCCAAATCTAGTGGGATGCCGGAGAAGGAGCAGTATTGCGCTAACGCGCCTTTGGTGAAGTTGGTGTCGTTATCCGTGATGATGCTTTCCGGGAGGCCGTAGCGGACTCTGATATCTTTGATGAATCGGATGGTTGTGGGCTTGTCGAGCTTCTTGATCAGCCTTGCCTCGATCCACATGGTGAATTTGTCAACGGCGGCCAGCAAAGGAGTCATGCCACCCCGAGCGGTCTTCAAAGGACCCACCATGTCGAGCCCCCAGGCGACAAAGGGCCAAGTGACCGGGATGGTCCGTAGTGCTGAAGCCGGCCGGTGACTGTGTTTGGAGAAGCGCTGGCATCCCTCAGACTTCAGCACTAGTGACTCAGCGTCTTGGAGTGTCGTGGGCCAGTAGAAGCCGTGGCGGAAAGCTTTGGCCACCAGGGACCTGGAGGCGGCATGGTGCCCGCACTCGCCTGATGGATGTTGAGGAGGATCTCTATACCCCTGTCATGCTCAACACAGCGCTAGAACACGCCCGTTGCACTGCGCCTGACGATTTCGTTGTTGATGATGGTGTAGGTGGACGCCCGGCATTGAACTTGCCGGGCCTGGGTCTCATCCATGCGGAGGTCGCCACTTTCCAAGAAATCTAGGATTGGTTGAGCCCAAGATGGAGGTGCCACCATCGTGATGATGGCCACTTGGATGGGATTCAGGATGGCAGCCCCCGAGCCGGGCTCGGTAGCCCCTAGGTTGCGGATGGCAGCCGCCGGGTTGGAGACAGTGGCCGCTGGGACCAGGTTAGCAACCCCTGGTACGGACTCGGCAGTCCCCGAGCCGGAGCCGACAGCCCCCGGGACGGGTTCAGCATCCCCCGAGCCGGAGCCGGCAACGCCCGCGACCGGGCCGGGGTCTTCAGGATTGGGTGGGGGAGCTGCGGGACCATCCGGGATGAAGATGGACTCGGAGTTTGGAGATGGCCTGATGGACGGCTTGCGTAGGTGCTCCAGGGACGCGCCGGACGGAATGGCTTGCCGGGATGAGCCTATCTTGGCTAGTGTGTTGGCAGCCTCGTTCTTGGTGTGCAACATGTGGAGGAACTCGCAGCTTTTGAAGTAGCCGGAAAGCTGCTCGACCAAGAAACGGTAACTGGCCATGTTGGCGTCTCGGGCGTCACACTCGCCGGAAGCTTGCTGTACCGCCAGGTCTGAGTCGCCGTAGCAGAGAATGCGCCGGATGCCGATTTCTTTGGCTAGCCAGAGGCCGTGAACAAGTGCTTCATATTCGGCGACGTTGTTGGAGGCGGCAAAGTGGATCTGCAGCGCGTAGCAAAGCCGGTCACCCTTGGGGGAAGACAACACGATGCCAGCTTCCAAGCCGGACCACATCTTGGAGCCGTCAAAGTGCATGGGCCAGTGCATGGAGTCAGGTGGCGGCGGCAGGTACTGGGTTTCCATCCAGTCAACCAAGAAGTCGTTCAGCGCCTTGGACTTTATGGTGATACGGGGCTCGTAGAGGATCGTCTGGGTGGCCAACTCGATGGCCCACTTGGCGACCCAACCGGAGGCATCCCGACAACCTATGATCTCGCCGATGGGGGGTGTGCTGACCACGATCACAACATGCTCCTGGAAGTACTGCTTCAATTTCTTGGCGGTGAAGTTCATGCCATAACACATCTTCTGGTAGTGCGGGTAGTTTTGCTTGGAGGCGGAGAGCACCTCGCTCAGGTAGTAGACCGGGCGTTGGATGGCCTGGATCTTGCCTTCTTCTGGACGGTTGATCACCAGCACCATGCTGACGGACCATGAGGTGGCGGCGATGTATAGCAACAACGGATCTTTTTCGGCCGGCGCGATCAGGATGGGTGTGGTGGACAGCATGCGCTTGAGATCCCAAAATGCTTGATCTGCCTGGTCGTTCCACTCGAACAACGAAATCTTCTTCATCAGCTGATATAGGGGCAAGGCCCTCTAGCCTAGACGGTTGAGAAACCAGCTGACCAAGGCCAAGCAGCCAGTGAACTTCTGGACATCGCACAGGTCGGCTTGCGCATGCGCTCGATGGCCTTGATTTTCTCCAGGTTCGCCTCAATGCCGCGCTCCGAGACAAGGAAGCCAAGCAACTTGCCGGCCGGCATGCCAAACACGCACTTCTCCGGGTTGATCTTGATCTGGTACTCTCGTAGATTGGCGAAGGTTTCCTTCAGGACGTCAAGGAGCGTGAGGTGCTGCTTGGTCTTCACCACGATGTCATCGAAGTAGACGTGAATGTTGCGGCCGACTTGCGCCAGCAAGCACTTTTGCATGCAGCGCTGGAAGGTGGCGCCGGCCTTCTTCAAGACGAACGACATGGTGACATAGCAGTATGCCCCAAGGGGGTGATGAAGGACGTCTTTGAGGCGTCGGCCGGGTCCAGCTTGATCTGGTGATAGCCGGAGTAAGCATTCAGGAAGGACAAGAACTCACAGTCGGCTGTGGAATCGATCTCATGATCTATCCGAGGTAGGGCAAAAGGATCCTTGGGGCAGGCCTTGTTTAGGCTGGTGTAGTCTATGCACATGCGCCAGGTGTTATTCTTCTTCAAAATGAGGAATGCGTTGGCCATCCACTCAGGGTGAAACACTTCCATAATAAAGCCGACTGTGAGTAGCTGGCCGACTTCTTTGCCGATGATTCTTCTCTTCTTTTCAGTAAAGCGACGTAGGGGTTGACAAACAGGCTTGGCATCCTTGCGGACGTCTAGTTTGTGCTCGGTGTACTTACTCGGAGCACCTAGCATGTCCTTTGGGGACCATGCAAAGATATCCCAATTCTCACGAAGGAAGTCGACGAGCTCCCTTCCTATTTGCTCCTGAGGTGGGCGCCCACAACTACGTACTGGCTATAGCTGGGGCCTTCCGGGTTGAGCGGGACCTTCTTGGTGTCCTTGGACGGCTGGAATGAAGCTTTGCTAGTGAAAGCACAAGTGCTCCATGGGTGATTTTGGTAATAAATGTCAACATATCTCTTGTTGTACTAATACTTTTATCTAGTATATTTCAGATGAGTTCATCAGTGGAGTGGCGTGGACAAGAGGATGTGGAACCCCTTCAAAATGCTAAGGATACATATTAGCTCAAGCTCACGACTCTACATTTTCATTTTTGTGATCCAAGATCACATTGAGTCCATAGGAAAAGCCAATACTATTAAAAGGGGATGAGGTGTTGCTTAACGGCATCCTTGCTCAAAGTTCTTAGTGATATGCTCCAAAGCCCTCCACCACTTTCTCATATCCACATATGTCCCAAACCAAAAGTCAAACTCGGCCCCACCGATTTGATCTATTTGGCGCCACCGAGTTCACTTGACATAGCCACTGCCAGAAACCCTAGTCAATTCGGTCTCACCGATGGGATCCCGGTCTCACCGAGATGGGCTTGCAAACTCTCTGGTTCCTATTGCAATAATTTCGGTCTCACCGAGATACGTAATCGGTCTCACCGAGTTTGCTTGGCCAACTCTCTGGTTAGCTAATTACCAAAATCGGTCCCACCTAGTTTGTGTAATCGGTCAAACCAAGATGAGGTTTTACCCTAACCCTAGCACATCGGTCCCACCGAGTTGATCATATCGTTCCCACCGAAATGCCTAACGGTCACATTATGAACTAAATCGGTCTGACCGAGTTTCATGATTCGATCCCACCGAGTTTGGTGAATTGTGTGTAATGGTTAGATTTTGTGTGGAGGCTATATATACCCCTCCACCCACTCGTCACTCATGGAGAGAGTCATTAGAACATGCCTACACTTCCAGCATACATTTTCTGAGAGATAACCACCTACTCATGTGTTGTGACCAAGATATTCCAATCCAACCACAAGAATCTTGATCTCTAGCCTTCCCCAAGTTGCTTTCCACTCAAATCATCTTTCCACCAAATCCAAATCCGTGAGAGATAGTTGAGTGTTGGGGAGACTATAATTTGAAGCACAAGAGCAAGGAGTTTAGCATCAACACACCATCTATTACATTTTGGAGAGTGGTGTCTCCTAGATTGGTTAGGTGTCACTTGGGAGCGTCCGTCAAGATTGTGGAGTTGAACCAAGGAGTTTGTACGGGCAAGCAGATCGCCTACTTCGTGAAGATCTACCCTAGTGAGGCAAGTCCTTAATGGGCGATGGCCATGGTGGGATAGACAAGGTTGCTTCTTCATGGACCCTTCGCGGGTGGAGCCCTCCGTGGCCTTGCGCAGCCGTTACCCTTCGTGGGTTGAAGTCTCCATCAACTTGGATGTACGATAGCACCACCTATCGGAACCACGAAAAAAATCCTCGTGTCTCCAATTGTGTTTGCATACTCCAATCCCATCCCTTTACATTGTTGCAACTTGCATGCTTTACTTTCCGCTGCTCATATACTCTTGCCATGCTTGCTTGAAATGTATTGTGAATGTTTAAACTTGTGCTAAAACTCCACCTTAATTTGAAGAAATTAAAAACTGCTACTTTTCTTTGTTGAGGGTCTAATCAGCCCCCCCTCTAGACACCTCTTGTCGATCCTTTCAATTGGTATCAGAGCATTGGTCTCCATTGCTTTGGTTTAATCACCATTGGAGGAAGACGAATGAGTCTACATTGGGATGTCTTAGACATAGAGTGCATATACTTGATGGAGAGTTCTTTCATGAGTGGAAAAATGAGATGCTTGTGATTTTCAATGAATATCATTTGAAGAAGTAGATTACTAGCCCTTTTGCACCTCATGTTGATCCTTTGCATCCTACCCTTGATGAGTCTATTGACATGATCCGAAACCTAAGAACTGTTAATCTTATCACTAGAGGTTTTCCTAGAAACTTGATTGGTTGCTTGCCTACTCTTAATTGTGCCTACAATATATGGAGATTTCTTGAGGAACGATTTTGAAACTATTCCTTGCAGAACTTAGATGAAATTCTTCATAAATCCATTGCCTTGAGTAAGATGAATTCCAATGATCCTAAGTTTGGTGATTGTCTATTTGAGCTTACTAACTTCATGAGTGCCAAAGGAGATGTTGGAATCTTTAGTAATATCATCTGCAAAGTCATTAGGATTCATAAAGATGATTATTGTGATGGTCATTCATCTAATGAATCACTCTCTCTAGGAATTGATCCATCACAAGACGATGTTGAACATGGATACTATGATGAGGATGATCATAGTGACCTTGATATCGATGAGTCTATGAGACACTTTGATCTTATGGCTAATCTTCGCGGCTACATGGCTGGAGGAAAGGAATGGGTCCTTGATAGTGGATGTAGCGATCACATGACCGGAGATAAGGTATGTTTCGTGAGCTTGCTGAAAACGACGGCCCTCGAAAGTATGTCACTTTTGGTGATAACTCAAAGGGTAAGGTGGTTGGCCTTGGTAAGGTGGCCATCTCACATGATAGCTCCATACAAAATGTTATGCTCGTTGAATCTCTTGGCTATAATCTACTTTCCGTATCTAGACTTTCTGACTTTGGTTTCAATGTCCTATTCACTAAAGTAGATTGCCAAGTGTTTCGTAGAGATAACCACAATGGTCTTTACCGGTATACGTAGAGGTGATCTTTACATTGTTGATTTCACTAAAACGGCTCAACCTAGAACTTGCTTCATTGCTAAATCTTCTAAAGGCTGGTTGTGGCATAGAAGGTTAGGCCATGTGGGCATGCGAAATCTTGATAAGCTAATTAAAGGTGATCACATCCTTGGAGTAAAAGATGTTATATTTGACAAGGATAGATTGTGCAGTGCCTATCAAGCAGGAAAACAAGTTGGAGGAAGTCACCCCATGAAGAACATCATGACCACGAGAAGACCACTCGAGCTAGTTCATATGGATCTCTTTGGTCCCAATGCCTACAAAAGTCTCGGTGGAAACTCATTTGGTCTAGTCATAGTCGATGATTTTTCAAGCTTTACGTGGGTGTTCTTTCTTGATGATAAATCGCAGGTCCAAAAGATCTTCAAGAACTTTTCTAGGAAGGCCCAAAATTAGTTTGAAGTGAAGATCAAGAAGGTTCGCAGCGACAACAGAATGGAGTTCAAGAATGCAAATGTGGATACTTTCTTGAAGAAGAAGGGATTTCACACGAGTTCTCGGCTACATACACACCTCAACAAAATGGAGTTGTTGATAGGAAGAACTGGAATCTTATTGAGATGGCGAGTACGATGCTTGATGAGTACAAGACGCCAAAACACTTTTGGGCGGAAGCGGTTGAGACAGCTTGTCATGCAATAAATCGCGTGTATCTTCAAAAGCTACTCGGCAAGACGGCATACGAGCTTCTCACCGGTAACAAACCCCAAGTTGGATACTTTCGAGTATTCGGCTCAAAGTGCTACATTCTTGATAAGCATCGTTGTTCTAAATTTGCTCCTAAATCTCATGAGGGTTTCCTACTTGGTTATGGCTCAAACTCTACACTTACTGTGTCTACAACAAGTTCACCCGAAAGGTTGAAGAGACAGTATATGTGAAGTTTGATGAATCTAACGGCTCGCAAGTAGAGCAATTGCCAGTTGATGTAGGAGATAAAGATCCTTCAGAAGCAATCCAAGACTTGTCTATTGGCAAGATTCGTCCAACGGAGGTGAAGGAGAGTACCTCGTCCGTCCAAGTGGAAGCTTCTACCTCACGACAAGGTGAACCAAGAGTTGACACGGAAGCATCCACAAGTGGGACACGCCAAGATGAAGAAAACGAGGAAGTACACCAGGATGAACCTCAGCAACCTCCTTCTCCACCATGACAACAGAACGACAACGTCAACATTGAAGAAGGCGAAGAAGAAGGACAAGATGATGAAGAAGATGTTCCACCCTGACCCAAGCAAAAGCTCTCATGAGTTCGAGCAAGGGTTTCAAGAGACCATCCTGTCGAACAAATCTTCAATGATATCCAAACCGGGAGAATCACTCGCTCTAAAACTCGTTTGGCTAATTTTTGTGAACATTATTCATTCATCTCTAGCATTGAACATATGAATATTGAAGAAGCATTGGAAGATCCGGATTGGATAAATGCTATGCATGAAGAGCTACACAAATTTGAGAGAAACCAAGTGTGGATATTGGTCGAGAAGCCCGACAACAACCACGACATCATCGGCACAAAATGGGTGTTTCGCAACAAGCAAGACGAAGATGGACAAGTCGTTCACAAAAAAGCACGTCTCGTCACCCAAGGCTACACTCAAGTCGAAGGTATGGACTATGGTGAGACATATGCCCCCGTTGCTTGACTTGAGTCCATCCGCACCTTACTTGCCTACGTTAATCACCATGCTATTACCTTGTACCAAATGGACATTAAAAGTTCTTTTCTAAATGGTGAAATTGAGGAGGAAGTTTATCTCAAATAACTCCCGGCTTTGTTAATTTTAAGAAACCCGACGATGTTTACAAACTTCACAAAGCTCTTTATGGTCCTAAACAAGCTCCTAGAGCGTGGTATAAATGCTTGACCAAGTTCCTTATTGAAAAAGACTTTGAGATTGGAAAGATAGATACTACTCTTTTTACTAAAAGGGTTAATGGTGAATTATTTGTGTGCCAAATTTATGTTCATGATATCATATTTGGTTCGACTAACCCCCATTTTAGTGAAAAGTTTGGAAAGCTAATGTCGGAGAAGTTTGAGATGTCTATGATGAGTGAACTCAAGTTCTTTCCTGGTTTGCAAATCAAGCAAACTAAGGAAGGCACCTTTGTTTCTCAAACAAAGTACACCAAGGACTTATTCAAGAAGTTCAACATGCAAGAAAGCAAAGGTATGAAAACTCCCACGCCTACTAGTGGACATCTTCACTTAAATAAGGATGGCAAATCGGTTGACCAAAAGGTTTATCGTTCTATGATTGGTTCGTTGTTATATCTATGTTCCTCCCGTCCCGATATTATGCTAAGTGTGTGCATGTGTGCATGATATCAAGCGGCCCCCAAAGAATGTCATCTTAAGGCTGTGAAAAGGATAGTGAGATACTTAATTCACACACAAAATTTTGGCATTTGGTATCCTAAGAGGTCTTCTGATCTTGTTGGCTATTCCGATTCGGCCTTTGCCGGTGACAAGGTTGATAGAAAGTCCACTTCGGGTACTTGTCAATTTCTTGGTAGATCTCTTGTGTCTTGGTCCTCCAAGAAACTAAACTCGGTATTCTTATCCACCGCCGAATCGGAATACATTGCCGCCGGTTCATGTTGTGCTCAATTACTTTGGATGACCCGAACTCTTAAAGATTATGAGATCTATGTGAAACATGTTCCATTGCTTTGTGACAATGAAAGTGCCATTAAGATTGCTCACAATCCCATGCAACATTCTCAAACTAGGCATATTGAAGTTTGTCATCATTTCATTCGAGATCATGTTGCTAAAGGGGACATTGATCTTAAGCATGTTCATACCGATAAGCAATTGGCGGATATATTCACCAAACCGCTTGATGAGAAAGTAGTTTGCCATTTGAGAGGTGAATTGAACATCATTGATGCTTCAAACTTGGAGTAGATACTCCATTTGGATACATGCAAGGCATGAGCCTTTGACTAATCCTTGATATTTCTATTATGATGATGATAATATGTCTTGGATATATTTGCACCCTTGCATGCTATCTAACCCTTGTAGGTACTTGGATGAATCTAAATCTATGAGATTGCAAATCACTCACATCTTCAGCAATCTCTACATCACCAAGTCTCTACAATATGGTGATTGAAGACAAGGAAGCATGAAACCTTTCAACATATGCTTGGACAAATTCTATATGTAAAATTTCATTTGATATCAAAATTCATGATAGTCATTTTGGATACACAAGTGCTCTTCCTTGAAAGATTAACCCATGTAGGTAGATGAACTCAAACTACAAGTGGTGCTCCCAACCATTGATGAGCTACATCAACTTCGAGCATCCCACACAAGTTCATCTACATGATCAAGTTCAACACCACCACCCAAGGTCTGTTATTCCATCTTAGAGAAGCTTTACCCCAAGTCGTGGGTCAAAGCAGCTCAACAAGATGCGAACACATCAAATTGCTTAAATGAAAAATGATAACCCCATTTTAAGCTTAAACGATGAGTATGACCTACGATCAAGTGTTCTCACTTGACTCCTTAGTCAATATACTCTAACATAGGTGACTTTGTCGCCGACCAATTCTAGTGTTCTTTGTGTTCTTGCATTTGTCTCTTGCATATTTGTTCCCCTTCTTAATAAGAAAAAAAATTCATCTAGATTTCATTTATTTTCTTTGTTCTGCATTTCCTGCATCCACTTCATTGCATATCCTTCAGTTAATTCCTTGCAAATGTTTGTGAGATCATATTTGCCTAGTGAGTTGAGGTGACAAAATGTTATCTCTGTGTTGAACTCTAACACACCGGATTGCCACTTTCGGTCAAACCAAACCATTTCGGTGCCATCGAAGTAAACAACTCGGTGTTACCGATTTCAGTGCTAAGCAGACACTTTGTCATTTGTATCCTGCATATTTGTTCTAGCTCCACTCGATGATTCTTGTCCTCTACCAGCATCACATTCTATATGTTGCTTTGCTTTGTGACTCAAGGACCAAACCTATTTTGACTCACACTCGAGAAGCTCCCTTCTTGGAAATTGATGTCAAAGGGGGAGAGAGAGATCACATGAGAGCTTAATTACTTCAAAAAGGGGAAGAGGGATAATCACATAAAAGAGCCTTAGATGCTTGGTATTCAGGAGGAGAGAAGTCACATGTCTTCAAGAGGGGAAAGACATGTTAGTTTGTGTTATATTTTTGTGTGCTCTGATTTGTTTTGTTCTCATTTTCTTTCCCTATATTCTCCCATTATCCCATATAAGATTCAGGGGGAGAAAGACATCTAAGGGAAGGAAATCTTGAATTCATTACATATCTTTTACCTTTGGGGACATGTCTATATCCGATAGGAGTACCTAGTACTCACTCTATACATGTCATCCCAATCTTGGTACTCTTGTGGTTTCCAGTTATTGCTCTGTCTTGTAGATGTATCTGTGTTATTTAACCTTGTTTACTCGGGTTCATCTCTTCCTAAGCCAGTTCGAGACCACAAGGTAAGTATATGCGTCACATTCATGTGCATGATGATCTCTTCCTGATGTACATAGTGTTTGCAAGAAGGACTCTTCAACATGAAGGCACATTTCCTATATCCATATCATTTGCTCTGATGCATATAGCCAAGATACATGTAACTCATTGCTTGCTCTGTCATGCTTATGCATTCACATGCTCTTACATTCCGTATTGACATAATTGCATACATGTAGGGGGAGCCTATGCATGTTACATGTCTTTCCAAAGCTTTACTTGCTATTCTTTATATCTTTATCTAAAGCTTTCATGTATGTTGTCATCAATTACCAAAAAGGGGGAGATTGAAAGCACAAGTGTTCCCTGGGTGATTTTGGTAATTAATGTCAACATATCACTTGTTGGACTAATACTTTTATCTAGTATATTTCAGATGAGTTCAACAGTGGAGTGGCGTGGACAAGAGGATGTGGAACCCCTTCAAAATGCTAAGGATACATATTGGCTCAAGCTCAAGACTCTACATTTTCATTTTAGTGATCCAAGATCACATTGAGTCCATAGGAAAAGCCAATACTATTAAAAGGGGATGAGGTGTTGCTTAATGGCTTGCTTGCTCAAAGTGCTTAGTGATATGCTCCAAAGCCCTCAACCACTTTCTCATATCCACATATGTCCCAAACAAAAAGTCAAACTCGGCCCCACCGATTTGATCTATCCAGCGCTTTCGAGTTCACTTGACTTAGCCACTGCCAGAAACCCTAGTCAATTTGGTCTCACCAATGGGATCCCGGTCTCACCGAGATGGGCTTGCAAACTCTCTGGTTACTGTTGCAATAATTTTGCTCTCACTGAGATATGTAATCGGTCTCACCGAGTTTGCTTGACCAACTCTCTGGTTAGCTTACTACCAAAATCGGTCTCACCGAGTTTGTGTAATCGGTCAACCGAGATGAGGTTTTACCCTAACCCTAGCACATCGGTCCCATCGAGTTGATCATATCGGTCCCACCGAAATGCCTAACGATAACATTATGAACTAAATCGGTCTGACCGAGTTTCATGATACGGTCCCACCGAGTTTGGTAAATTGTGTGTAACAGTTAGATTTTATGTGGAGGCTATATATACCCCTCCACCCACTCTTCACTCGTGGAGAGAGCCATCAGAACGTTCGTACACTTCCAGCATACATTTTCTGAGAGAGAACCACCTACTCATGTGTTGAGACCAAGATATTTCAATCCAACCACATGAATCTTGATCTCTAGCCTTCCCCAAGTTGCTTTCCACTCAAATCATCTTTCCGCCAAATCCAAATCCGTGAGAGAGAGTTGAGTGTTGGGGAGACTATCATTTGAAGCAGAAGAGCAAGGAGTTCATCATCAACACACCATCTATTACCTTTTGGAGAGTGGTGTCTCCTAGATTGGTTAGGTGTCCCTTGGGAGCCTCCGTCAAGATTGTCGAGTTGAACCAAGGAGTTTGTACGGGCAAGGAGATCGCCTACTTCATGAAGATCTGCCCTAGTGAGGTAAGTCCTTCGTGGGCGATGGCCATGGTGGGATAGACAAGGTTGCTTCTTCGTGGACCCTTCATGCGTGGAGCCCTCCATGGACTCGCGCAGCCGTTACCGTTCATGGGTTGAGGTCTCCATCAACATGGATGTACGATAGCACCACCTATCGGAACCACGGAAAAAATCCTCGTGTCTCCAATTACGTTTGCATACTCCAATCCCATCCCTTTACATTCTTGCAACTTGCATGCTTTACTTTCCGCTGCTCATATACTCTTGCCATGCTTGCTTGAAATGTATTTTGAATGTTTAAACTTGTGCTAAAACTCCACGTTAACTTGAAGAAATTAAAAACTGCTACTTTTCTTTGTTGAGAGTCTAATCACCCCCGTCTAGACACCTCTTCTCGATCCTTTCAGCTAGCCGACTCCTTGGGGGGAGTCGGCACGGTCTTCTTGTCGGTGTACAAAAGTAGGGGTCCCTTTTTGTACCCCTTTACTTGTGCGCGGGCTGTCACAGCCCCACGCCCGTTGCCATGCTTGGCGGGGCAGAAGAAGCAAAGATTATCAGAGCTCAAGACCAGAAGCATGAAGAGCTGAGGGGCGAGGTGAAACTCCCCAGGCAAGGACCTTGCCGGGGTGTGATACGTCTCCAACGTATCTATAATTTTTTGATTGTTCCATGCTATATTATATTCTGTTTGGGAAATTATTGGGCTTTATCATACACTTTTATATTATTTTTTGGGACTAACCTATTAACCGGAGGCCTAGCCCAGAATTGCTTTTTTTTGCCTATTTCAGAGTTTCGCAGAAAAAGAATATCAAACGGAGTCCAAACGGAATGAAACCTTCGGGAACGTGATTTTCGGAACGAACGTGATCCAGAGGACTTGGACCCTACGTCAAGACATCAACCAGGAGGACACGAGGTAGGGGGCGCGCCTACCCCCCCAGGGCGCGCCCTCCACCCTCGTGGTCCCCCTGTTGCTCCACCGACGTACTCCTTCCTCCTATATATACCTACGTACCCCCAAACTACCAGATACGGAGCCAAAAACCTAATTCCACCGCCGCAACCTTATGTACCCATGAGATCCCATCTTGGGGCCTGTTCTGGAGCTTCGCCGGAGGGGGCATCAATCACGGAGGGCTTCTACATCAACACCATAGCCTCTCCGATGATGTGTGAGTAGTTTACCTCAGGCCTTCAGGTCCATAGTTATTAGCTAGATGGCTTCTTCTCTCTTTTTGGATCTCAATACAATGTTCTCCCCCTCTCTCGTGGAGATCTATTCGATGTACTCTTTTTTTGCGGTGTGTTTGTTAAGACCGATGAATTGTGGGTTTATGATCAAGTTTATCTATGAACAATATTTGAATCTCGAGTCACCCGCAGCAAAGTAATCAAGTTTTGCAAAGTTCAGTGGAGTCACCATACCGAGGATGAAACCACCTGGGAACGAGAGGATGATCTTCGCAAAGACCACCCACACCTATTTTCTAGCCAACCCGAATCTCGAGGGCGAGATTCATCTTAAGGGGGGTAGGTTTGTAACATCCCAAATTTCTAATTTGGAATGTTATACATAGATCATTCATCCATATCATATTTTTGCTGCATTTCGTTTCACGATCCTCGAAATCCTAAGCAACTCAAGGACCCTCGGAGAGAGTTGGGGATTTCCGTGTTTTCATATTTGAATTTTAGCAAATATTGAAACGAGGATTATTTGTTTTAATTATTTTTCTCTCTGAATATTTCGAATTCAAATATATGAGAGGAGATAATATGACTTCTCTAAAATAAATGAAATATTGGAGGAAAAGTATTAAAATCAAATATTGGATTTTATTCAGAGTTTTGTCACTATTTTATTTGAATTAGGAAAAATATGCGTTTTTCAAAATTGCATTTTTGGCCCAAATAAATGTTCACCTTGTCTGGCCTATTTTTAGAGGACGGGTAAAATTCATTTCGGATTTTTTGGAGTCCGTTTAGTATTTCTTTTCTTACTTTTTCTGCACGTCAGAATTTTTTTTTAAAAAAAGTCAAACCGACTCCGGGCCGTACCCGAGCGGGACTCCGCCTGGGGGGACTTCATAAGCCGCCCCGCCCCGAGCCGCCGAAGCCCACCAGCGCCGCCAGCCCGCCCAGCGCCCCGAAACCCCGAGCCCCGAGCCAGCCCAGCCGCCACCCGCGCTCTAACCCTAATCCCGCCCGCGCTGCTGCCGCCGCCCCGCGCCGCGCCGCCGCCCGCCGTCGTCGGACCTCGCCGGACCCGAGGTTGCCGCCTCGGTTTTCGTGAGAAAACGGTTTTCGTTTTTTTTCAAAACCATAGATCCGTTTTTTTATAGATCCGGTTCGGTTTATTTTCGGTTTAGTTATTTAGCGAACCCCGTTTTACGTTCGTTTTAACGAACAGTTTTCACCGTTTAACCACAGACAGCGAACGTTCGTTCGTTAGCCTGTTCGTCAGTTTTTCATTTCTCGGATTTTCCGCGATTATTTTCGATCACGATATCTGATCCGATTTTCGTTTTAGTTTATCTTTTCGCTCATTTATCGGAATCAGGCGATTCAAGTGCCTAGATCTTCGTCTCGAAACCCTCTTTCTGTTTAACCAACTTGAACAAGATTTTGGTACTTTAAAATTTGACTTTAGTTCAGATTAGTAAACAGATCTTGTTTCTTTCGCAGTTTGAGTTTCGTTGCTCCGTTTGATTTGATTCTTTTTGCAAAGCGGAGTTCTTAAGTTGAACTTTCTGGTAAATTCTTCTTATTTGAGTTTTGCCCAGGCGTCTTTGCCTGATTGCTTATGTATGCTATTGTTTGTTCCGATAGAATTCCCGGAGTGCGAAGCGTGCTACTACGAGTCTCTAGGTTTCGCGGATCATCAGCAAGGCATGTAACACTTTGATCATACCTCTTTACTACCCAGTTTTACTGCATTAGATCAATCCCCAAACAATTGCATGGTTAGGATATGAATTGAATTTTGGGTTGGGAAGTAGCTAAGGTAGTACCTATTCACCTGTTTATTATCAAACCCTGGGAGTTACTTCTCCGTTATGACTATATTGCTATGCTATGCTCGTAGACGTGGATTGGGTTTGAGTGTATTCATGACAGATGTGAGATTGTTAATTAATGGTTAAACTTAAGGTGGCAACTTAAATACACATCTGGGTGGATTGAGGCACCTGGGGTACCCAGTGATTGCCTGTATTTTTTGGAAATCCCGGGGTACCGTGTGATTCTCCTATGAAACGCCACCCAGGATCAAAGGGATCATGAGATTATTCATACTAGAAACTTCCGTGTGCAGCCACAAGCTATTATGGGCTCTAGCATAGTTGATTAAGTCGTGTGAACTCTTATAGTGGTAGACTAGCAGATATAGGGGGTGTAGGTGATACGGTCTACCCATCGTAAGGTGCTAACGCTTCTGAAAGACTATGTTTCGGTCATCCGTTTCTCAAACATCATGTAGTGCGAGAAATCAAACGGAAGAGATCGAGTCTTGTGGGGAAAAGTGCGCAAACCTCTGCAGAGTGTACAAACTAATCATGGTTAGCCGTATCCCCGGTTATGGACATCTTGAGTACCTGGTTCTTGGATTATCAAGTTAATCTCATCACTACTTAATTAATTTGATGGGTTGTTAATGATTACTTTTAATTGGGATTGAGAGGGGGTTTACCTTCTCAATATTTTCAACAAAATTTGTAGTTAAATAAAATATATTCCTTTGCAGTAGGGAAAAATTGGCTTTTCGCAAAAACATATTAGCCCTACAGCCTCCACCAGCCATATATGCATGTAGTGATAACATTATTCTGTTCATTATCCTTTTGTGTTACATTGCTAGCATATTCCATGTGCTGACCCGTTTTTGGGCTGCAACGTATCATGTTGCAGACTTTTCAGACGACGAGTAAGGAGCCTTAGGTCATGGTCTTTCACTCAGTGATGCCGTTGGAGTTGATGGACTCACTTTATCTTCCAAGCCTTCCTCTGTTATCGTTTTAGATGGCCTTAAGCCATATTTATTGTAATAAGTTCTCCTTTGAGACATTCGATGTAATAAGTGTGTGATTGCTACTCTGTTATAAATCCTTCAAGTACTATGTGTGTCAGTATTACCGATCCAGGGATGACACTTATGCACAGAGATCAGACTGGTTGAAGTCTGGTCTTTTATGTATGATTGGTTATCTTTGCAAGTCGCTTCGAATTATCAGTTTGGTTTGGCCTACTAGATTGAACTTTCTTGCAATGGGAGAAGTGCTTAGCTTTGGTTTCAATCTTGCGGTGTCCTTTCCAAGTGACAGTAGGGGCAGCAAGGCATGTATTGTATTGTTGCCATCGAGGATAACAAGATGGGGTTTATATCATATTGCATGAGTTTATCCCTCTACATCATCTCATCTTACTTAAAGCGTTACTCTGTTCTTATGAACTTAATACTCTAGATGCATGCTGGATAGCGGTCGCTGTGTGGAGTAATAGTAGTAGATGCAGGCAGGAGTCGGTCTACTTGTCTCGGACATGATACCTATTGTGACGCCCCCGATTTGACCGTACACTAATCATGCACGCAAACGTGTACGGTCAAGATCAGGGACTCACGAGAAGATATCACAACACAACTCTAAAAACATAAATAAGTCCTACAAGCATCATAATACAAGCCAGGGGCCTCGAGGGCTCGAATACAAGTGCTCGATAATAGACGAGTCAGCGGAAGCAATAATATCTGAGTACAGACATAAGTTAAACAAGTTTGCCTTAAGAAGGCTAGCACAAACTGGGATACAGATCAAAAGAGGCGCACACCTCCTGCCTGGCATCCTCCTAAACTACTCCTGGTCGTCGTCAGCGGCCTGCACATTGTAGTAGGCACCTCCGGTGTAGTAGGAGTCGTCGTCGACGGTGGCGTCTGGCTCCTGGGCTCCGGCATCTGGTTGCGACAACCAGGTAGAAGGAAAGGGGGGAAAGAGGAAGAAAGCAACCGTGAGTACTCATCCAAAGTACTCGCAAGCAAGGATCTATACTACATATGCATGGGTATCTGTGTAAAGGGCCATATCAGTGGACTGAACTGCAGAATGCCAGAATAAGAGTGGGATAGCTAATCCTGTCGAAGACTACGCTTCTGGCCACCTCCATCTTGCAGCATGTAGGAGAGAGTAGATGGTAAGTTCACCAAGTTGCATCGCATAGCATAATCCTAGCCGGCGATCCCCTCCACGTCGCCCTGCTAGAGAGCGATCACCGGGTTGTATCTGGCACTTGGAAGGGTGTGTTTTATTAAGTATCCGGTTCTAGTTGTCATAAGGTCATGGTACAACTCTGGGTCGTCCTTTTACCGAGGGACACGGATATTCGAATAGATAAACTTCCCTGCAGGGGTGCACCACATAACCCAACACGCTCGATCCCATTTGGCCGGACACACTTTCCTGGGTCATGCCGGACCTCGGAAGATCAACACGTCGCGGCCCTACCTAGGCACAACAGAGAGGTCAGCACGCCGGTCTAAATCCTATGGCGCAGGGGTCTGGGCCCATCGCCCATTGCACACCTGCACGTTGTGAGGGCGGCCGGAAGCAGACCTAGCAACCTCCATTACAAAGGAAGTCCCATTACGCGGTCCAATCTGGCGCGCGCCGCTCAGTCGCTGACGTCACGAAGGCTTCAGTTGATACCATGACATCAAGTGCCCATATCTTTCCCACGTAGTTGGTTAGTACGTATAGACCAAATGGCCAGACTCAGATCAAATACCAAGAACTCGTTAAGCGTGTTATTTTAAAGTAACCACGGACGCCGACCAAGGCCAGGCCCACCTCTCTCCTAGGTGGTCTCAACCTGCCCTATCGCTCCGCCACAAAGTAACCGTCGGCGGCCATCGGGAACCCAGGCCCACCTCTACCGGGATGGAGCCACCTACCCCTTCAACCCCCACATCGGAATCACATGTGGGTACTCAACGAGTCGACCCGACTTTAGTCACCACCTGTATAGTATGTATGTATATATGTATATACCCGTGATCACCTCCCGAGTGATCACGGCCCGATAGTATAGCATGGCAGACGGACAAGAATGTAGGGCCACGGATGGAACACTAGCATCCTATACTAAGCATTAGGATAGCAGGTAAAGGTATCAACAATTGTAGCAACAATGACAGACTATGCAGCAGAATAGGATTAACCGAAAGCAGTAACATGCTACACTACTCTAATGCAAGCAGTAGAGAGAAGGAATAGGCGATATCTGGTGATCAAGGGGGGCTTGCCTGGTTGCTCTAGCAAGAAGGAGGGGTCGTCAACACCATAGTCGTACTGGGTAGCAGCGGCGTCGGTCTCGATGTCTACCGGAAAGAAGTAACGGAGGGGGAACACAATAAATAACAGAGCAATCAAAGCATCACAAAGCGTAACATGGAAATACATGGTGCTAGAGGTGACCTAACACAGTAGGAGGTGATACCGGCGAAGGGGGGAAACATCCGGGAAAGTATCCCCGGTGTTTCGCGTTTTCGGACAGATGAACCGGAGGGGGAAAGTTGCATGTTTGCTATGCTAGGGACGTGTGGCGGACGAACGGGCTACGTATTCGGATTCGTCTCGTCCTTCTGAGCAACTTTCATGTACAAAGTACTTTCATCCGAGTTACGGTTTAATTTATATTAATTTTTCTAAGTTTTTAATCATTTTTGGAATTAACAGAATTAAATTAATTTGGAAATGCCATTATGATGTCAGCATGACATCAGGGTGAGGTCTGCAGTCAACAGTCAGGTGACTTGGTCAAACTGACGCGTGGGTCCCGGTTGCCATTGACTTAGGTTAACTAAACATGATTAGTTAGTTTAATAAGTGATTAGGTTAGCTTAACAGATCTAATTAAGTTAACTAATTAAGTAATTAATTAATTAATTATTATTTTAATTATACTTTTTTATTCTTCTTTTTTTAACAGGGGCGTGGGTGGGGGCCCCACTGGGTAGTGGCCCATAGGACCAAATGGGCGCGGGGCGCCAGGACGGCCGCCCGCAGAGACGGAAGTTGTCCGCCTCCGGCGGCAGTGGCGAGGCCACGCCGAGTGGCCGGAGTGGCGGAAGCCAGAGGCGGAGACGAGCGAGGTGGCTGCGGCGATGCTGCCGGCGGCAGCGGCAGGGGAGGCGACGGGGGGGAGACGGTAGCTGCGGCGGGGATGGGGAAGGGTAGCTGCGAACGTCGCCAGCGCGCGTTGCCATGGGCGTGCGAGGGGGGTGAGCGAGCGCGAGGAGCGGCGGTCGGAGGCGGCGGCGGCCATAGCAAGCAGCAGCATCAGTGCAGGTAGCAGCGGGTAGCAAGCATGGCGCGCGGCGAGTACAGCCTCGGGGAAGGCAAGGCACGGGCGGCGCGCGACGAGCGGGTGCAGGGCTTGGCCAAGAGCGCGCGAGAGCAGAGCCCCATCTACGATGGTGCTACAGCAACCTACGGCGACGGAGAAACAAAACAGAGAAGGGGAATCGAGCGGAGGTCTCACAGCGATGCTCGGGGTGTGCTCGGGACGGATCTGGGAGGTCCGAAGGGGCTGAGGAAGCACTAATCGAAGACGAGCAGTGGCGGTTCACCGACGGACGGGAACGACGTGGGCGCTGTCGATGAGGCTTCACTGCCTCTATCCGGCGAGGAAGGCGACGATGGCACGCTTCCTTGACAACTCCTCGTGACTTGGGGACGATTCCGGCTGCGACAACGACGACGGAGCGGTTCCCGAGTGGTCGTCGTTGACGGGATCCCGATCCAAAAGGGGATCGGTGGAGTGAGGGGGGAAGTGGAGACGAGCGGTTCGGGGGGGAGTGGGGGTGTAGCTAGGGTTCCGGTCGGGGTGGGGATAATGGGAGCGAGGGGTGGCCGGTTGGGCCGGTAGGTGGGCCGGCCGGGCTAGCCCAGTGGCGAGCTGGGCCGGTTGGCCCCGAGGGAGGGTTTGGTCTTTTTCTTCTTTTTTTGTTTTAGTTTTACTTTTTGTTATTTTTCTTTTCTGTTTTATTTTAGTTACATATTGATTTTAGTTTAGTAAAATATGACTATAGCCCCTAAAATAACGTTTGAGAACAATCCACTACTGTAAAAAGTATTGGCCTGATATAAAATAGTTTAGTATTTTATAAAATACCAAAGGCGTTTAAATAGTTGTTTTTGCTACTGTTTGAATCATTTTAGCGCATTTAAACCTTTTACAAAAATGTGGTTCCTCCACCATAATGACATACGATTTATTTGTCGCATTTTGAACATTTTAGTTTTAACATTTGAAAACTTTTGATGTTTGCCTTTATTTTAAATTTGAATTTGAACGGGATTTGAATCTTCGCAAGTTTAACTACAGTAACAGTGGTGACGTGGCAGCGTTAGCAAAGGGTTACTATAGCTTAATTATCCGGGCGTCACATATGTCCTCCAGTACAAGAAATCTCGTCCCGAGATTTAAGAGGTAGTGAAAGGGGGGAAGGTTTGGTAACGAATCTAGCAGGTCTTTTCATTCTGCCTTGTTCTTCTCAAAGAGGCCGGTCCAATACATTGATGTCTTCATTTCTCTGCTTCAGGTCATCATAATGAAGTCGGCATCCTTTCTTCAGGATCGTCACCATACTTACGAAAGGGTAAGAAGGAGAAACCCTATAAAGGACGGATTCTTACAAGATCGAGCATCAGACGGTTAACTCAGGGGAAGAAGCATAAGTATCTCTCGAATTTAAACTTAAGAAGATGTCGAGAGCAAAGTAAGAAGGTACCATGAGAAGTTTCAAATGGGCAGGCAATCGTTGGATGTACTATCAGAAGGCGAAGGGGGTCCAGAGCAACGAGAATAAGTATTGCGTCTGATACCAGAATAGATCACTAGGCAGGTGACCCATGAACTACATACGAATTCAAGCTCTAGGAATAACTTTGGCAACAGGGTGTACAGGAGAGTCAGGTTTTGATCCTGTGGAACTGTGGGTTATGGGCCCACCATGTAGGTTAAAAGTAGGAAGAGCGATGACATCTTGCATGATCATGTAAGCAAGGTATGTCAGAGGATAGCCTATCAGTTATGTCGGCAACAACATCAGTACCAAGGGCGAGGGACGAAGAGAGCCATTTTCCTGCTCATTGAACGAGGCGGACCAATAGGCAAAGTTCTCGTCCACAGGTGGCTACTGGAATGTCATCAACAATACTAACAGGGTCTTGCTGACAGAATTGTACAACGAGGTGTTTACATAAGCAGGAGAATATTACTGCTTAAATAGTATAGATCACTAGAAAGGTTAAACCAAACAATGGAAATGAAAATATGACTATCAGATTAAACAGAACAATGGAAGGGAAAATGTGTTTAAACAGATATTTCAGGGGTATATCCTTCCCAAGGACAAGCAAGGCATGATATCCATGACAGGATATAATATAGAAAACCCTTTTAGGAAAGGGGAGGGAAATATCATGACATTACCCATACAACGGTGCTTGGATAATTTGATAAAGAAAATTTAGGATTGTGCTTCAAATGTTCTTATTGAAATTCGGAGTACCACATACATGCTTCGAGATAGTGTTGACATGGACTTTAAGCAAAGGTCGGACTTTGGATACACAAATGATCCATCAGGAACAACTCATAGAATAAGTCTTACAATTTCCTCATGGAAGAATGGTTAACCTTGCCAAAATGGAACTATAACAACAGGCCCTTCGGCCAGGTGTGCTAGGCATGACATCACCTTACTGGGTCATATAACACCAACGTTATAACTCTTGGACATATGTTCCAACCATCATATCTGACCGAGATTCAGATCTGATTGGTGTCAGGATACCTTAGACTCAGGATATCTGAACAGAAAAGGTGCAACATAACTTGACGAGATGACATTGTAAGATTCTCGGGAAAGGAACTATGGAAGCGAGTTCCGATACAAGAGTTCATTAGTAAACCATGGAGCGATGAGGAGGTGGCTGATGAACTCAGCAACAATACAAAAGAGATTTCCAAAAGATGGATTTCCACAATCATGTGAACAAGGAGATAACATTTGTCAGATCAAATGATATAATGAGGTATGCTCGAAGAAAACATACATAATTAAACATTGGTTGAAAAGGTGCACCCGAAATATGTGCTTAGGTAGCATGATCAATGTTAGAACGGTGGTTCAATAACCAACACTCTAAATTGGAATTGTTGTCCATTAACTCAGAAGCAATAGGGGTTGCTAGAAATATTAAATTCTCACAACAGTTTTCACTTATTAGTATTCCAGTTGGAACACGGGGACCAAGAAAAGAATAGTGATGACGAGAACCATCACTATACCAAGAATTATTAAGAGGTGGAGCAATTCTCACAACATCCTTGGCATAGAAGACATTAATACTTCAAGGTAGAACATAACATAAGTTGGATAGCAAGGAACTCAAGGTATAACACAAAACACGAACAAGTTTGTGTTGGAGGGAGGGTAATAAAGATGCCGATGATAGCACAAATCATCAAGGAGAAAGGATGGTATTTCTCATCAAGAATTCGATAGATATCCTGGAAGAACCCAAAAGGTTGATGATGATCACGACAATTTTTGTCGAGAGGCTCCACGAAGAAGCAATCGAACGGCGACTGCATCAAGCAAAGGGACGGTTGTAGCGAAAGATATTGGATCCACGGATACAACACCAACTCAGGATCAAGCTTGTTGTTTGAGGTGGAACGATAAGATGAGGAAATCGACGTAAGCTTAGCTCATCATCGGGAGTTGTGCCCCGGGATTAAAGACGAGGTAGCACAGTTAAAAGCAGCACGATAATGATATAGCCGACCAGGCTAGGAACGACTTGAAGGATTATTAAACTCATAAGCAACGAAAATTACTTAGAGTTATTGAATCAGGGTGCAGACTTGATTCACAATTCGGTGTTCTCGGTTGACGACAACCCAGAACCCAGGAAAATTGGAATCGGTGAGAATTAACAGTTGACGAAGAACCCGTAAGAAGTTATGTAGTCCCATGATATTCTCGAGATACCAGAGTGTAATACTCGATGATAGATCAAAGTAAAGGTTGGACTGGGGTATTGATCCGTAGAAGAAATACTTAAGCTTGCCCGAGAAATGGGATCAAAGAAGAACAATATGGTCGAATGCATAGCTGCAAGGGATCCAATTTAAAGACACCGAAAGAGTTACCAAAATGATTAAATATTTTGCAAGAAGCTTCCATGATAAGTTTCATATCGGGTCCATGGGCATGAACACAAAGGTTGAAGGTTGACTCCCACTTTTTCAATGCAAAACCTTTCTTTCACCGCTCGTATTTCGAAAATGACATTCGTTGCTGAAAGTTTTACCGGGCGCAATACCAGATAAGTATGACCCGTGAAATCTTTCGGGTTCACACAGATTAGGGGAGGCGTTGGTTCAACCCATCGGGGCATTTTAGGAACATATACAACAAACTTCATAGTAAACATCACTAGCTCGAGAGCAGAGCACGGTTGGCCAAAACAGAGAGTAAGATTTATCAATGGCATTATGTAACAGGGAAAGAACTTCTCGAGATTTTTGGATATGAAGGATGCTGTCGGATGATAATTCAACAAAGGACCCGACGGTTCATAACGGAGCTGATGTGTGCATCGGCGCACAACCAGAGGAAGAATCAATGCAAAGGCCTTAGATTATAGAAACAACTGACTAACTCAAAGCTCAAAGGCAAAGAATCATAATTTCCAGTTCAAGGGCTCAGAGGCAAAAACTCTGATTAAGGATGGATAAGTTGAGTAGGCTTAGGGTACCATCGACGACAATTCGATTGCTTGAGAACCAGCTCACGTTTAAAATGACGTCTGAGCCGGAAGGAAATTTCCAGGGAATAACTGATGATTGTGTGAATTCACACACATGTTGAATCAACACGATCAGAATGTCAATCACAAGGATTTTAATGGTTATTGCTAGTCAAATGGAATTGTCCATACTGCAAGCAGACAAGTATTTGCAGAAGGACTACCGGAAGATCGGGTAGTATTTCAATGTATCTAGTGAATCCTATGAACAACTAGTAATGAACGGTTCTTCGATAAGTGTGAAGAAACAAATCGTAGGGATATTTTTGCGGCAAGGAACCGCAAGGCAGTGGCACAAGGGATTCTTGGAACGACGACGAGTATTACAGGGTATGTTGTAATAACAAGACCAACTCGGGATGAGTGTAAGAATGGCATGTGCATGTAGTTATCCGTAAGGGTTGACGGTGGAAGGGGAATTGCAAACTCGATGAACACAAGTTCTCGAGATAACATCATAGAGTATCTTTGGGGTCTTCTAATGAATCAAGCCATCATCTAGAGTGAAGGGGCTCTCCAGGTGAAAATGATCACGAGATCCTAATGTTAGATTTTTCGAAATTCATTTAACCCGAATAGAAGAGAGATGAGAGTCCCAGAGTATAGTCAAGGAATAAAAGATCCTAATACCACCCAAATGGCGACGTGGGCCCGTAAGACACACAGCCATGTTAGTAAAAGTTTTTGCAATGTCTAGACTCGACTTCGGCCAAGGAGTGTGGAAGGGGATTCCTACAGGAAGTAGGCTCTAATACCAACTTGTGACGCCCCCGATTTGACCGTACACTAATCATGCACGCAGAACGTGTACGATCAAGATCAGGGACTCACGGGAAGATATCACAACACAACTCAAAAAACATAAATAAGTCATACACGCATCATAATACAAGCCAGGGGCCTCGAGGGCTTGAATACAAGTGCTCGATAATAGACGAGTCAGCGGAAGCAACAATATCTGAGTAGAGACATAAGGTAAACATGTTTGCCTTAAGAAGGCTAGCACAAACTGGGATACAGATCGAAAGAGGCGCAGGCCTCCTGCCTGGGATCCTCCTAAACTACTCCTGGTCGTCGTCAGTGGCCTGCACGTAGTAGTAGGCACCTCCGGTGTAGTAGGAGTCGTCGTCGACGGTGGCGTCTGGCTCCAGGGCTCCGGCATCTGGTTGCGACAACCAGGTAGAAGGAAAGGGGGAAAAGAGGAAGAAAGCAACCGTGAGTACTCATCCAAAGTACTCGCAAGCAAGGATCTATATTACATATGCATGGGTATCTGTGTAAAGGGCCATATCGGTGGACTGAACTGCAGAATGCCAGAATAAGAGGGGGATAGCTAATCCTGTCGAAGACTACGCTTCTGGCCACCTCCATCTTGCAGCATGTAGGAGAGAGTAGATGGTAAGTTCACCAAGTAGCATCGCATAGCATAATCCTACCCGGCGATCCCCTCCTCGTCGCCCTATTAGAGAGAGATCACCGGGTTGTATCTGGCACTTGGAAGGGTGTGTTTTATTAAGTATCCGGTTCTAGTTGTCATAAGGTCAAGGTACAACTCCGGGTCGTCCTTTTACCAAGGGACACAGCTATTCGAATAGATAAGCTTCCCTGCAGGGGTGCACCACATAACCCAACACGCTCGATCCCATTTGGCCGGACACACTTTGCTGGGTCATGCCCGGCCTCACAAGATCAACATGTCGCAACCCTACCTAGGCACAACAAAGAGGTCAGCACGCCGGCCTAAATCCTATGGCACAGGGGTCTGGGCCCATCGCCCATTGCACACCTGCACGTTGCGAGGGTGGCCAGAAGCAGACCTAGAAACCTCCATTACAAAGGAAGTCACGTTACGCAGTCCAATCTGGCGCGCGCCGCTCAGTCGCTGGCGTCACGAAGGCTTCGGCTGCTACCACGACGTCGGATGCCCATATCTTTCCCACGTAGGTGGTTAGTGCATATAGACCAAATGGCCAGACTCAGATCAAATACCAAGAACTCGTTAAGCGTGTTATTTTGAAGTAACCACGAACGCCGACCAGGGCCAGGCCCACCTCTCTCCTAGGTGGTCTCAACCTGCCCTGTCGCTCCGCCACAAAGTAACAGTCGGGGGCCGTCGGGAACCCAGGCCCACCTTTACCGGGATGGCGCCACCTGCCCCTTTAGCCCCCACATCAGAATCACATGCGGGTACTCAACGAGTTGACCCGACTTTAGTCACCACCTGTATAGTATGTATGTATATATGTATATTCCCGTGATCACCTCCCGAGTGATCACGGCCCGATAGTATAGCATGGCAGACGGACAAGAATGTAGGGCCACTGATGGAACACTAGCATCCTATACTAAGCATTAGGATAGCAGGTAAACGTATCAACAATTGTAGCAACAATGACAGGCTATGCAGCAGAATAGGATTAACAGAAAGCAGTAACATGCTACACTACTCTAATGCAAGCAGTGGAGAGAAGGAATAGGCGATATCTGGTAATCAAGGGGGGGGGGCTTGCATGGTTGCTCTGGCAAGAAGGAGGGGTCGTCAACACCGTAGTCGTACTGGGTAGCAGCGGCGTCGGTCTCGGTGTCTACTGGAAAGAAGTAACGGAGGGGGAACACAATAAATAATAGAGCAATCAAAGCGTCACAAAGCGTAACATGGAAATACGCGGTGCTAGAGGTGACCTAACGCAGTAGGAGGTGATACCGGCGAAGGGAGGAAACATCCGGGAAAGTATCCCCGGTGTTTTGCGTATTCGGACAGATGAACCGAAGGGGGAAAGTTGCATGTTTGCTTTGCTGGCGGACGACGGGCTACGTATTCGGATTCATCTCGTCGTTTTGAGCAACTTTCATGTACAAAGTATTTTCATCCGAGTTACGGTTTAATTTATATTAATTTTTCAAAGTTTTTAATCATTTTTGGAATTAAAAGAATTAAATTAATTTGGAAATGCCATTATGCTGTCAGCATGACATCAGAGTGATGTCAGCAGTCAACAGTAAGTTGACTTGGTCAAACTGACGCGTGGGTCCCGGTTGTAATTGACTTAGGTTAACTAAACATGATTAGTTAGTTTAATAAGTGATTAGGTTAACTTAACAGATCTAATTAAGTTAACTAATTAATTAATTAATTAATTATTATTTTAATTATACTTTTTTATTCTTCTTTTTTTAACAGGGGCGTGGGTGGGGGCCCGACTAGGCAGTGGCCCATAGGGCCAAACGGGCTTGGGCGGTGGATCGGGCGCGGGGCGCCAGGACGCCCGCCCGCAGAGACCGTGGCTGTCCGCCTCCGGCGGCAGTGGCGAGGCCACGGCGAGTGGCCGGAGCGGCGGAAGCCAGAGGCGGAGATGAGCGAGGTGGCTGCGGTGATGGTGCCGGCGGCAGCCGCAGGGGGAGGCGACGGGGGGGGGGGCGGAAACGGTAGCTGCGGCGGGGATGGGGAAGGGCAGCAGTGGCTGCGAACGTCGCCAGCGCGCGCGGCCATGGGTGCGCGAGGGGGGGGTGAGCGAGCGCGAGGAGCGGCGGTCGGAGGCGGCGGCGGCCGTAGCAAGCAGCAGCATCAGTGCAGGTAGCAGCGGGTAGAAAGCATGACGCGCGGCGAGCACAACCTCGGGGAAGGCAAGGCGCGGGTGGCGCGCGACGAGCGGCTGCAGGGCGTGGCCAAGAGCGCGCGAGAGCAGAGCCCCGTCTATGATGGTGTTACAGCGACCTACAGCGATGGAGAAACAAAACGGAGAAGGGGAATCGAGCGGAGGCCTCACAGCGATGCTCGGGGTGTGCTCGGGACGGATCTGGGAGCTCCGGAGGGGCTGAGGAAGCACGAATCAAAGACAAGCAGTGGCGGTTCGCCGACAGAGGGGAACGACGTGGGCGCTGTCGATGAGGCTTCACTGCCTCTATCCGGCGAGGAAGGCGACAATGGCACGCTTCCTGGACAACTCCTCGTGGCTTGGGGAAGATTCCGGCTGCGACAACGACGATGGAGCGGTTCCCGAGTGGTCGTCGTCGACGGGATCCTGATCCAGAAGGGGATCGGGAGAGTGAGGGGGGAAGTGGAGACGAGCGGTTCAGGGGGGAGTGGGGGTGTAGCTAGGGTTCCGGTCGGGGTGGGGATAAGGGGAGCGAGGGGTGGCCGGTTGGGCTGGTAGGTCGGCCAGCCTGGCTAGCCCAGTGGCCAGCGGGGCCGGTTGGCCCCGGGGGAGGGTTTGGTCTTTTTCTTCTTCTTCGTTTTTGTTTGTTTTAGTTTTAGTTTTTGTTATTTTTCTTTTCTGTTTTATTTTTGTTACATATTAATTTTAGTTTAGTAAAATATGACTATAGCCCCTAAAAGAACGTTTCAGAACAATCCACTACTGTAAAAAGTTTTGGCCTGATATAAAATAGTTTAGTATTTTAAAAAATACCAAAGGCGTTTAAATAGTTATTTTTGCTACTGTTTGAATCATTTTAGTGCATTTAAACCTTTTACAAAAATGTGGTTCCTCCACCATAATGACTTAGGATTTATTTGTGGCATTTTGAACATTTTAGTTTTAACATTTGAAAACTTTTGATGTTTGCCTTATTTTAAATTTGAATTTGAACGGGATTTGAATTTTCGCATGTTTAACTACAGTAATAGTGGTGACATGGCAGCGTTAGCAAAGGGTTACTATAGCTTAGTTATCCGAGCGTCACACCTATATACATGATCATACCTAGATATTCTCATAACTATGCTCAATTCTGTCAATTGCTCAACAGTAATTTGTTCACCATCGTAATATTTATGCTCATGAGAGAAGCCACTAGTGAGACCTATGGCCCCCGGGTCTATTTTCCATCATATTAATCTTCCGACAACAAGCTATTTTCGGCGCCGTTTTTATTTTACTTTCTTTACTTTGCATCTTTATCATAAAAATACCAAAAATATTATCTTATCATATCTATCAGATCTCACTCTCGTAAGTGACCGTGTAGGGATTGACGACCCTTATCGCGTTGGTTGCGAGGATTTATTTGTTTGTGTAGGTGCGAGGGACTCGTGCGTTGCCTCCTACTGGATTGATACCTTGGTTCTCAAAAACTGAGGGAAATACTTACGCTACTTTGCTGCATCACCCTTTCCTCTTCAAGGGAAAACCAACGCAGTGCTCAAGAGGTAGCAAGAAGGATTTCTGGCACCGTTGCCGGGGAGTCTACGCAAAAGTCAACATACCAAGTACCCATCACAAACCCTTATCTCCCGCATTACATTATTTGCCATTTGTCTCTCGTTTTCCTCTCCCCCACTTCACCCTTGCCGTTTTATTTCGCCCACTCTTTTCCATTCGCCTCTTCTTCGCTTGCTTCTTGTTTGCTCGTGTGTTGGATTGCTTGTTTTTCTCGATGGCTCTACCAAGATTTGGTGATCATCACCTTAAAAGGCTAGAAGAGATCGAAAGCAATGTTAGGAGTTTCATGGTCTTACAATTTGAACATAACGATTTCTTTAGAAATGAGCTTAAGGAACAAAAAAGCTTTATGATTTATATGAATAAAGAGCTCGATGATATATCTAAAGAATTTGATGGTTTGAGATCCCAAATTGCTCATCTTGAGAAGTTGATAGCTGAAATTTCGGATAAGCAGGCCACCTTAGTTAATAAGATGGCCGCTAAGCCGGAAAACTTTGAAAACAAAGATGAAGATATAAAAGTTATTGATGTGTCCCCTATTAAATCTTTGTTTTGCAATATGAATCTTGATAATGATGGGACTGAATATGATCCACGTTTGCCTAGAAGGCGTTCCAAAAATTCGGAGTTTTTAGATCTTGATGCTAAAATTGATAAAAGTGGGATTGAAGAGATCAAAACATTAGATATTAATGAACCCACTATTTTGGATTTCATGGAATTTAATTTTGATAATTTCTCTTTGATAGATTGTATTTCCTTGTTGCAATCCGTGCTAAATTCTCCTCATGCTTATAGTCAAAATAAAGCCTTTACCAAACATATCGTTGATGCTTTGATGCAATCTTATGAAGAAAAACTTGAGTTGGAACTTTCTATCCCTAGAAAACTTTATGATGAATGGGAACCTACTATTAAAATTAAGATTAAAGATCATGAATGTTATGCTTTGTGTGATTTGGGTGCTAGTGTTTCCACGATTCCAAAGACTTTGTGCGATTTGCTAGGTTTCCGTGATTTTATTGTTCTTGATATAGATTGCAATCCTTCATGTTCTATAATTCTTGGTAGACCTTTTCTTAGAACGATTGGTGCAATTATTGATATGAAGGAAGGGAATATTAGATTCCAATTTCAATTAAGGAAAGGCATGGAACACTTCCCTATAAAGAAAATAAAATTACCATATGAATCTATTATGAGAGCCACTTATGGATTGCCTACTAAAGATGGCAATACCTAGATTTATCCTTGCTTTTATGCCTAGCTAGGGGCGTTAAACAATAGCGCTTGTTGGGAGCCAACCCAATTTTATTTTTAGTTTTTTGATTTTGCTTCTGTTTAGGAATAAATCTTTGATCTAGCCTCTGGTTAGATGTCTTTTTATGTTTTAATTAGTGTTTGTGCCAAGTTAAACCTATAGGATCTTCTTGGATGATAGTTATTTGATCTTGCTGTAAATTCCAGAAACTTTCTGTTCACGAAAATAATTGTTAAAAATCACCAGAACGTGATAAAATATTTATTCCAATTGCTTCTGATCAATAAACATATTTTCTAGGTGGTCCTCTTTTGGCTGAATTTTTGGAGTTCCAGAAGTTTGCGTTAGTTACAGATTACTACAGACTGTTCTGTTTTTGACAGATTCTGTTTTTCGTGTGTTGTTTGCTTATTTTGATGAATCTATGGCTAGTAAAATATTTTATAAACCATAGATAAGTGGAATACAGTAGTTTTAACACCAATATAAATAAAGAATGAGTTCATTACAGTACCCTGAAGTGGTCTTTTGTTTTCTTTCGCTAACGGAGCTCACGAGATTTTCTGTTAAGTTTTGTGTTGTGAAGTTTTCAAGTTTTGGGTAAAAGATTTGATGGATTATGGAACAAGGAGTGGCAAGAGCCTAAGCTTGGGGATGCCCATGGCACCCCAAGATAATCTAAGGACACCTAAAAGCCAAAGCTTGGGGATGTCCCGGAAGGCATCCCCTCGTTCGTCTACTTCCAACGGTAACTTTACTTGGAGCTATATTTTTATTCACCACATGATATGTGTTTTGCTTGGAGCGTCTTGTATGATTTGAGTCTTTTCTTTTAAGTTTATCACAATCATCTTTGCTGTACACACCTTTTCAGAGAGACACACGTGATTCAGAAATTATTAGAATACTCTATGTGCTTCACTTATATCTTTTGAGTTATATAGTTTTTGCTTTAGTGCTTCACTTATATCTTTTAGAGCATGGTGGTGGATTTGTTTTATAGGAACTATTGTTCTCTCATGCTTCACTTAGATTATTTTGAGAGTCCTACAAAACAGCATGGTAGTTTGCTTCAACAATAATAGGCATTCAAGATTAGTAAAGAAAAAAGAAAAATTCTTATGAGTGTGTTGAATTCTATGAGAAGTTTGATGCTTGATAATTGTTTTGAGATATGAAGATGGTGATATTAGAGTCATGCTAGTTGAGTAGTTTTGAATTTGAGAAATACTTGTGTTAAAGTTTGTGACTCCCGTAGCATGCACGTGTGGTGAACCGTTATGTGATGAAATCGGAGCATGATTTATTTATTGATTGTCTTCCTTATGAGTGGCAGTCGGGGACGAGCGATGGTCTTTTCCTACTAATCTATCCCCCTAGGAGCATGCGCGTAATACTTTGCTTTGATAACTTGTAGATTTTTGCAATAAGTATATGAGTTCTTTATGACTAATGTTGAGTCCATGGATTATACGCACTTTTCTTCCTTCCACCATTGCTAGCCTCTCTAATACCGCGCACTTTTCGCCGGTATCATACACCCACCATATACCTTCCTCAAAACAGCCACCATACCTACCTATCAAGGCATTTCCATAGCCATTCCGAGATATATTGCCATGCAACTTACCACCGTTCCGTTTACTATGACACGCTCCATCATTGTCATATTGCTTTGCATGATCATGTAGTTGACATCGTATTTGTGGCAAAGCCACCATTCATAATTCTTTCATACATGTCACTCTTGATTCATTGCATATCCCGGTACACCACCGGAGGCATTCACATAGAGTCATATTTTGTTCTAAGTATTGAGTTGTAATTGTTGAGTTGTAAGTAAATAAAAGTGTGATGATCATCATTTTAGAGCATTGTCCCAAGTGAGGAAAGGATGATGGAGACTATGATTCCCCCACAAGTCGGGATGAGACTCCGGATGAAAAAAAGAGGCCATAAAAAAGAAGAAGAAAAGGCCCAAATAAAAAAAATGAGAGAATAAGAGAGAAGGGACAATGTTACTATCCTTTTACCGCACTTGTGCTTCAAAGTAGCACCATTATCTTCATGATAGAGAGTCTCCTATGATATCACTTTAATATACTAGTGGGAATTTTTCATTATAGAACTGTGACACCCCAAAATTTTGGCCTTGTTTTTATTTATTAAAATGTTGCCAGGAAGTAAAACTTTTCCAATTGTCAAGTTTTACCTTTTGTGGTTTTGGATTTATGCCTCTTGTGGGAAAAACCTTCAAAGTGTATTTTGACCTGTGTGCCCTCTTTATAAAATCAATCCTTTATCAGTGGATTTATTTGCATAATTATTTTTCATAAGTTTTAATTCTTTTAAAATGATCTTTCATAAATTTGGAGCTCCTTTTTGCACTGCAACCATTTGATAAATGCTTCTAAAAATTCCACCAAAATTTGGGGATGTCATGTGATGGTTCCACATCACTTTTGTGCAAGAATACCTTCTGGCCATTGGAGATTTTGAGCTCTACACCAACTTTTACAATCTGGTCCAGTAAGCACTTTTGCACTACAACCCATTTAAATATTCTCCTAAAAATTCTTCCAAGTGTTTGGAGATGTCAGTGGATGCATACCATTCATCTTCAAGCAAAAACCCAGGGATGTTCTTTGGAAACTTTGAGTGGATCAGCCTCTTTTGCATTCTGGTCCAATTTGATGATTTGTACTGCAACCTTATTTTCCTTTGCTCTAGTAACCCTGAGCTTTTTCCTACTTGTAGCCCTCCCTACCAAACTCTTAAGTCCAGGAGATTGGGCTCATTGGAGGCTTTGAAGTGCATGCTTTAAACCCTTTTTATTTCTGTCCAAAACTGGAGTTTTGCAAAGCTTGCACTATCAACTTTCTGTTTTTGCTAAACTAACCTTACCACCATCTCCTGCATCTAAAGAGACCCTGATCTGGAGATTTTGGCCACTCCAAGAGTTGCGTAAGTGCACTGGACATTATGTCGAACACCTGGTGTGCACAGTCATTTTTGGCAAGCTCTCTGGTTTTGCATTGTCGACTTGGACCGCTGACCTATCCACCTTGTCCACTAAGTGTCTTGCTACCCCTACTTCCATCCTGTGTAGTGCCAGCTCCACCCTCGAGCTCTAGAGCGCGCTGGCATTTCGTCGAGCAGGTGCTGTGCGTGCTCTGGGCGCGCCCAGAGCGCACATTTTGCACGTGCGCGCACTGAGCCAACACGCCGCACTGCCGCACTCGACGCGACCCGACCCTGGCCTCCCTCTGCATCGCTGAACCGCGCACTAGCCGCCCCCTGCTCCACGGCATCGATGGCACCCTGCAGCGCCACTGGCAGTACCTTGGCAGCACGCCGGCATCGGCAGCGGATTCCACCGCGGACGGCGCCGTCCAAACCTCCAGCGCATGCCAGCTACCTCAGAGCACAGGCCGCGCTTATCCTCCCGCTCGTCGGAACGCTTTCGTCGCCGCCACGATGACCTGCCACTATAGGAAAGTGGTCGCCGGCGATCTTATCCTCGGCCACCGCGGGAGCCAGCCTCAAGCGCCTATATAAAGGGTCCCCGAACCCCTCCGAGCACTCACGCGACTTCAGACACTCCCCGTAGAGCTCCCCTAGCAATATATTGACCGGAGAGGACCGTCCTCCCCAACTCCGGCCAGCTCGGCCGCCGCCAAGCTTCGGCTCCATTCGTCGCAGCCAAGCCCTCCCCCACCAATCCAACACCACCAGTCGCTCCCTCTGGTCCTTGCGGAGCTGCCCAGCTACCCAAGCTCGATCGGAGATCACCAGAGCACTAGAGTCACTTCGCCACCGTAGCTTCTCCCCGCCGCGGAGCTCGCCGCCGGCGACTCCTTCCACCTCCGCCGACCCAACAACCACCCAGAGGATCACCTCGGTCTAGCCAACCCATCCCTGCCCGCAGATGCCCTCGAGGAGCCGCCATTCGTCGCCGGCGACCGCCGGAGCCTCGCCACCGTTCGGGCACAGAGAAAGGAGGGAGAGGGAGACCAGTCAAACCTGACTAGTGGGCCCTCTGGACCCACTGTCAGCGACACGCACGTCCGCCCTCTCTCTGTTTAAGTGAAGGCGCAAAACCCCGCGTACGTTTCTCTGCTGCGAAAACGTATTTCCCTCGAAGCGTTTTCCTTTTTCTGGTTTTATTTAAAAAACAGATTTGACCAAACTTTGACTGGCTATAACTTTTAAAATAAAACTCCAAATGAGTTGATTCTTTTTCCTACCTCTCTCAAATTTCATCTAGTTTATTTTAAGATTTATTTCAAAAATATTTGAGACAGGTTTTGGTACTGTATTTGAAATATTTGTATTTGTGTATTTTGCAAAATAGGATTTTTGGAGGAAAAGGAAAGCTTCCAATAAGTGCATCCTTTGCATACTCTTGAAGGCAAGCATTTCTGAACTCTGGCATAATATTTTGTTGTGGTGTTTGGATGCGATCACAACACCTTTTGACTTGGAGTGTGTGATAGTTTATGTATCGATATGGTCTCGTGCATGAGTGCACTTTGGAGTTGTTTTGTGGTCAGCAAGGATACACTACTGATTTGGATCATCCTCGTGAGCTTCTCTTGCACACCGGTAGGAAGCCGGGAAAGTCGTGATCTTGGGTAGACGCGAGCTTGTCCCTAATCCCTCGTCAAGACGAGTATGCCCGGCATAGCATGGTGAGGCTCGAGGAGTGGTGATTTATTTCACTAGTGGTAATATTGTTGGTGGATTCCTGGACCACCGGAGTCGGTTGTAGACCGAGTCTTGATCAATAGCTTCCTTCTTTGTCGGTGCCACCACTTGTCCCTGCAGGGGACAGGGTATGGTTCAGTAGGTTGTCAACCCCTTTCCAAAGCACACACCGTACAGAGAGGCCGTGATGAGGGTCCCATGGCCATGGATTAAAGCCTGTCATTCGGTCCGGGGGCATGGGCGTTTCGGTTGTAGCCGAAGGGGATAGCTTCCCCAGTTTGTGCGCGGTATAAATTTTGTGATCCCATGCTACGTCGAGGTTGTAGCCTCCCCACTTAGAGTTTTTCTTGGCAGGTGTCGTGGGTGATTCCAGACACTGGTGAGTTAAGCTGGTGTGTGCAGGTCAGGCGTGTTTTCAATCAAAAGACCGTAGACGGAATTAGTCCCGAGGGACTGAGTAATCCCGTTACTCGTGGAAAAATGGTACTCCCTCTGCAGACGATATATCCTGTTGGATCGTCATGTCCTTGAGTAAAGACCACAGTCTGAGTTGAGTCTGGTAACGGTATTCGGATGGAGAACGATTTAACTAGAACTCTGTAGCGGTATTCGGATGGAGATACGACTTGACTAAATTATCGGTTTTCGGATGGAGAAACGACTGTACTAAATATTGTTTATGATTATGGTACCTATGGATTATGATCTTTATTATTTTGGACTAACCATTTATATTACGTATATTATTGAGTATCCCTGGGATGGTCCTACCTCCTGGATATTCGCTGTGATTATTTTCTTATAAGCCCCTTCTGTGGTGTCGCTTAGACGCCCGACTGTGGCATGCTTGTTGTTCTTTTATATTTTATAAGCCCTTTATGTGATGTCGCTCAGACGTCCGACTGCGGCATGCACTGTCTTTATTTTCTGTTATAAGCCCTTTATGTGGTGTCGCCCCGACGCCCGACTGTGGCATTAATATCCCGCATTTTCCGATCGAGGAGTCTTTCAGACACTCGTTTGGCACCCGCATTAATATTCCGCATTTTCCGCTCGAGGAGTCTTTCAGACACTCGTTTGGCACCCCAGTATTGTACTTTGAATTATTTTAACCACATGTGTGCATCATGGTTTTCGTACCTTTTCGTGACAGACGTGTGATCACATAATAATCCAGAGCATGTTTTTGATTTAGTATACCCGTGTTCTTAATGTTTGCGAGTACATTCAAATGTACTCACTGGCTTGTCCCTGGCTATTGTCTTGGCCAGATTCCTTGCTCGGAGTTAAGCATCGCGGTGACAACCTCGGAACCTACGCGTTGACGTGTGCAGCCTCGCGAAGATAGGAGTTATCCTGGTCAGCTGTTCTTGTGGGAAATGGAGTCCCATAGACGCAGATGTACCCAATCGCTTCCGCCCACAACCATTAGAAACCAAATGTTGTACTCCTAGGCCTGAATAGCCTTGTACTACATATTTTTGTACTTGCTTGGATTTTCCTTGTATCAAGTTGGTGCCTCATAAGCTAACAGTAATCCTGGGGCTGGTGAGCTCACAGTCCGTATTTCTGGGAATTTATATCCTGAAAATCCGGTCGTGACAAGAACTTGGCTTGTATATTCCAATGATGGGCTTCCTCAAAATGCTCTAGGTCTTCGTGAGCAAGCGAGTTGGATGCACACCCACTTAGTTTCTTTTGTTGAGCTTTCATATACTTATAGCTCTAGTGCAACCATTGCATGGCAATCCCTACTCACTCACATTGATATCTATTGATGGGCATCTCCAAGGCCCGTTGATACGCCTAGTTGATGTGAGACTATCTTCTCGTTTTTGTCTTCTCCACAACAACCATTCTATTCCACATATAGTGCTATGTCCATGGTTCACGCTCATGTATTGCGTGAAGATTGAAAAAGTTTGAGAACGTCAAAAGTATGAAACAATTGCTTGGCTTGTCATCGGGGTTGTGCATGATTTAAATATTTTGTGTTGAGAAGATAGAGCATAGCCAGACTACATGATTTTGTAGGGATAACTTTCTTTGGCCATGTTATTTTGAGAAGACATAATTGCTTATTTACTATGCTTGAAGTATTATTATTTTTATGTCAATATTAAACTTTTGTCTTGCATCTTTCGGATCTGAATATTCATACCACAATTAAGAAGAATTACATTGAAATTATGACAAGTAGCATTCCACATCAAAAATTCTGTTTTTATCATTTACCTACTCGAGGACGAGCAGGAATTAAGCTTGGGGATGCTTGATACGTATCCAACGTATCTATAATTTTTTATTGTTCCATGCTATATTATATTCTGTTTTGGACATTATTGGGCTTTATCATACACTTTTATATTATTATTTGGGACTAACCTATTAACCGATGGCCTAGCCCAGAATTGTTGTTTTTTGCCTATTTCAGAGTTTCGCAGAAAAAGAATATCAAACGGTGTCCAAACGGAATGAAACCTTCTGGAACGTGATTTTCGAAACGAACGTGATCCAGAGGACTTGGACCCTACGTCAAGACATCAACCAGGAGGGCACGAGGTAGGGGGGCGCACCTACCCCCCCAGGGCGCGCCCTCCACCCTCGTGGGCCCCTTGTTGCTCCACCGACGTACTCCTTCCTCCTATATATACCTACGTACCCCCAAACTACCAGATACGGAGCCAAAAACCTAATTCCACCGCCACAACCTTCTGTACCCATGAGATCCCATCTTGGGGCCTGTTCCGGAGCTCCGCCGGAGGGGGCATCGACCACGGAGGGCTTCTACATCAACACCATAGCCTCCCCGATGATGTGTGAGTAGTTTACCTCAGACCTTCGGGTCAATAGTTATTAGCTAGATGGGTTCTTCTCTCTTTTTGGATCTCAATACAATGTTCTCCCCCTCTCTCGTGGAGATCTATTCGATGTAATCTTCTTTTGCGGTGTGTTTGTTGAGACCGATGAATTGTGGGTTTATGATCAATTTTATCTATGAACAATATTTGAATCTTCTCTGAATTCTTTTATGTATGATTGGTTATCTTTGCAAGTCTCTTTTAATTATCAGTTTGGTTTGGCCTACTAGATTGATCTTTCTTGCAATGGGAGAAGTGCTTAGCTTTGGGTTCACTCTTGCGGTGTCCTTTCCCAGTGACAGTAGGGGCAGCAAGGCACGTATTGTATTGTTGCCATCGAGGATAACAAGATGGGGTTTATATCATATTGCATTAGTTTATCCCTCTACATCATGTCATCTTACTTAAAGCGTTACTCTGTTCTTATGAACTTTATACTCTAGATGCATGCTGGATAGCGGTCGATGTGTGGAGTAATAGTAGTAGATGCAGGCAGGAGTCGGTCTACTTGTCTCGGACGTGATGCCTATATACATGATCATACCTAGATATTCTCATAACTATGCTCAATTCTGTCAATTGCTCAACAGTAATTTGTTCACCATCGTAATATTTATGCTCATGAGAGAAGCCACTGGTGAAACCTATGGCCCCCGCGTCTATTTTCGATCATATTAATCTTCCGACAACAAGCTATTTCTGGCGTCGTTTTTATTTTACTTTCTTTACTTTGCATCTTTATCATAAAAATACCAAAAATATTATCTTATCATATCTATCAGATCTCACTCTCGTAAGTGACCGTGTAGGGATTGACAACCCCTTATCGCGTTGGTTGCGAGGATTTATTTGTTTGTGTAGGTGCGAGGGACTCGTGTGTAGCCTCCTACTAGATTGATACCTTGGTTCTCAAAAACTGAGGGAAATACTTACGCTACTTTGCTGCATCACCCTTTCCTCTTCAAGGGAAAACCAACGCAGTCCTCAAGAGGTAGCAGGGTGGACTTCACAGCGCCAGCAAGAGCCTTGCCTGGGCAACTCGCCCAACACCAGCAGAGCCGCTGCCCGGGCAACGTCATCAACCACATTGGAAGCAAGGCTCGGGAGGTGCCTCCATGGTGGCATGCAGATCTTTGTGAACACCAAGAACATACAATGATAGATGAGGACCAGAAGACGGAGACCCCCGGAAAGACCCTTGCCGGTGACACCTACGAGACCCCGGAAAGGCCCTTGCCGGGGACATAAAAGAAGGCCCGCGGCATACTGAGAGAGGATTCAGACTTTTTGGACCGGGCACGCTTTGTAGCTAGTCCAAGAACACCAGATAAACCCCCGGAAAGACACTAGCAGGAGTAGGTGTTACGCATCACTTGCGGCCCGAACCTGGATAAATCTCCCATGTTGATCCCTTAAACCCGCTCTTTCCACAGCCCCGCGCCCGCCGATCGTAGAAGGGATTCTCTGTGATCCCATAGGTGTTGTTTCCACTGACATCTTTGGCACGCCAGGTAGGGGGCGCAAGCTATGAAAATATGGTTTGAAGGTTAGCGCATCGAATTCTTCATGGGGATGGCTCGAGTGGAGAAGGCAACATCTATCAGCCGGCCTCTGGCGCCGTCCGCAACCGCGACAGCCATCCGCGTGGCCATCAAAAGCTAAGCCACGCAAAATTTTGAGTAATTTCATTTTTATGGGTCTGTCTTCCTTGAAAGATCTCGTTCCTTGTAGGGAAACCTGCACGTAATGGGACCCTTCCACTATTCACAACACCCTTGCTCTGTTTCGAGCCCGCTCGACAGTTCAAGCGGCCGCGCTAAGAACGGCAAGGTGGCCCACCCGCTACTAGCAGCGCTCTTGTTCTATTTCGAGTCCGCTCGACAGTTCAAGCGACCGCGCTGGGGGCGGCAAGGTGGCTTGCCCGGCAGCAAGTGTCCCCCGGCAGGCTCCTAAGGATCCGTCCTCAAAGCACCCCAGCATTGGTTTACGCGCCGGCAGCCTTATCCGACCAAGCATAGGGTGCAAACATACAAAGAAGGATCTAACGGGAAGATAGCGTGCTTGATCTTAAAGTACTTCAAAGTTATATTACATCGAATAATCACTGCGGTTCTAACTTAAGATAAAATTTTCTTGGTCTTGAACTCGTGGCGGCAACGAGAAACGGGGTGCCTAGTTCCGGCGCTGGCCCTCCACCCTTCGACTCCGTCGACGCAGTCGATGATGGGCTTGATACACTCCTTGAGCACTATGAGGTCCGTCTCCTCCGGAAAGTTCTCCAACGCGTCGGCAAAGTTGACGGTGGGGTTCCAGAACGCCACCTTGGTGAGCACCTTGGTCAGGGCGCCCTGGCAGAGCCTTCGAGCCTCGTTGGCCACATAAGCCGCCTGGTTGGAGCGGAGCTGCTCCAGGGCGTCGAGGATGCGCTCGAAGAACAAGGTCAGCCTGACGTTGGGGCTTGTGTTCCTGTCCCCGGAGAGCTTGATGTCCGGCATGCCCATGACGGCTAGCTGGGCGGTGAGTTTCCCTGCGACAACGATGAGGTGGCTGATCCAGAGGTTCACGCCCTTTGCATACTCCTCGTACTCGGCGACGCCGTCCCTCCGCAGTTGTTTCTCCTCCTCCAGGTCCTTGTTCAGGGTCTCCTCGTGAGGCCCGGACTCTGAAAGCTTCCCCTCCAAGCCCTCCAGTTTCAGCTTCAGGTCATTGGCCTTGGAGAGTAGCTCGGCCTTGCCGAGGATTGTGGCCTGCGCCTCGGCCAAAGCACCATTAGCCGTGTCCCTCTCCTCCGTCAGCTCCAAGACATGTTTCTTCAGCCCATCCCGCTCCACCTCCAGCTCTTTCACCTTGTCGGCGTGGACCAGGGCCTGTCCATTGAGTGCCTCCATATGCCTCAGATCCAGCTCCTGGGTCTGCTGCACAACGAGCTTCTCGACCTCCTCATCCTTGCCGCAGAGTGTGGCGGCGAGCGCCTCCTCACGGGCGGCAAGGTCCTCCTCCTGGGAGTTCAGCTGAGCCTGGTGCTGGTGCCGAGCGGCCTTGTCCTTGGCGGCCTGTTCTTGCGCCGCCTCATGGGCCTTCTCGACGTCCGCCTGCTTTAGGATGAGCTCCTGTTTGCACTCGTCCAGCAAATCCTGGGCGACCTTCAGTTCTTCGTGGGCCTTGCGGAACCAGGCCTGCGTCTCGATGACGCGCCCTCAGGATCCACCTCCGCCTTGTCCGCCGCCGCCATCCTGGATTTTGCCTTGTCCAGGCGGGCACGGTAGAGTGCCTGGAGCTTTTGGTAGTTGACGCTCATGGCCCCAGGGAGCTGCTCCTCTTGGGAACCGCTGCCACCGGTGCTCGGTTCGTCAACAACTTCAAGCCCAGCGGCGGCGAGTGCCTCGTCATCGAACACCTCCCCCTCGGTTGGCGCCCTGGTGCTCGCCGTCCCTGGGGGGTGGACGAACATGTCATCGGCTGCCTTCAAGTACTTGCCCGAGCCGGAGGCAGCAGAGGAGGAATGGTCGTCAACCACCCCCTCCCCGGCAAGCCCCTTTCCGGCCTCCTCGGCAGCGGCCTTGCCGGCCTCCCCGGCAGGCCCCTTGGCAGCACCCTCAGCGGCGGTCTTGGCGGCGATCTTGTCAGCCTCGGCCACGGCATCCCTGGCGACCTCCTCAATGACGGTGTCATTGTCCTCCCGGTCCGCCGAGGAAGGGTCTGGATACCAAGAAGAGGAATGAGTCGGAGCCATGGTCAGGGTTAAAAAAAGGAGAAAGAACAGGGAAGGGAAGCAAACAACTTACCCACGCCAGACAGGAAAGAGGTGGCGCCCTCCCCGCCAGCATTCGTTGCCTGGGCAGAACCACCGGCACCCAGGTTTGCCTCCTCCTCCTCCATATGCGTGGGCTCGGTGGTGGATGCCCTTGCCGGGGATGCCCCTCGGGGTGGTGTACTCGAGGGGGGCGGCGTGTTGGGGGTGGCCTCGACGGCTCCTCCTGCTGCCGTTCTCCTCCTACAAACCCGGCAAGGTCAGCATCAAGGATTCACACCCCAATATTCATCTGTGAAGGAGTGAATGATGAACTCATGCTGGGGGCTGAAGCGGGGGCTGTGTCGGGGGCTACTGTCCGGGGTGCTATCCACCAACACCGGCATATGCGAACTACCCGCCGGGGGCTTGTCGGCCGTCGAGGCCTTGGCCCTCTTCGCCACCCTTTGGGCCAGCGTCTCCACGTCCCTGTCAAGACGACATAAAATCAAATGAGGATAACACGGGCGTAAGGATAAGAGATGATGGGGGACGAAATACTTACTCATTCTCCACCTTCTCCTCCACGGGCTTCCTCTTCCTCTTCGGGCTAAAAGACCCAAGGTCGAATTCGGCCTCCAGGGTGCTGTCTGAGGGAGAGGGAGAAGGGGATGGGGCCCGGCGCCGCTTGGACGAGGAGGAGGCAGTCGTTGTCTTCTTCGCCACTGCGGCCCTCACCGCCCTCTTCGCTGCCGCGGCCTTCATCGCCCTCGTCAGGCGCACGAGCTGCTCTTGAACCGGTTGCCGCTGCGCGGTCCTGCCGGGCCGGACCGGCTCACCGAAGCTGGCCCGCCGCAGGACGCGTTTCTTTCCCGCGGATGGAGGGTCGTCCGCTTTGGCTTCCTCTTCGAGCGACTCCTCGCCCGTGTCTTCGATAAGGGGGGACCCGGCGCCGGCACCGCTGGCCTCCCGGCAGACTCGGCCACTGGGCGAGCTCCTTCTCCTCCACGGGCGCGTCAGCCTCGTCCTCCATGGCACCAGCGCTGCCGGCCTCCTTAGCAAGCGCTGTCTCCGCTGCCCTGGCAGCGATGTAATCCAGCTCCTCCTTGGTGGTGTCGTGGATGACCTCCGGCTCGTCGCGAACATAACTCTCCGACAAGCTGTCGAAGAACTCCTGCACCTTCTCTGCTGGTGGCTCGGCCGAGGCCGGGTCGAGGCCGTGCGCTTTGAAGTCCGGCATCATAGCAATAATGGCGGACTGGCGAGAGTTGTTGCTCAGCGGGACCACTCCCGCCGGCAACCCAAACAGGGGCCCCTTGACGGCCTTGCCGGACTTCGCAGCCCTGCCGGTCCTCTCAGCCCAGCCGTCATCGCCCACATTGAGCTGGAAGAGCCTTTGGCAAAAATGGGCATGCCCCATCACCGTGAAGTTATGCTTCAGGCCAGGGCAGTGCCTCATGACATCAGCCGCATTCCTGAAGTCCCAGGCCGGCCTCCCCTTGTTGTGCAGCGGGGCGATTCGGCAATCCACCCCAACCATATCGAGGGTGATCTCGGCCATGGTGAGGGGATGGATCCTGGTGGTGGCGACCGAGAGCTTCTTGTCGTTGGTGTCGAGGTCTCTCCAGTCCCTGCGGCAGGTCGGCGGGCTCTGACGATCCCGACAGAACTCCTGTGGATCCTCCTCCTTTATCAAGAGCGACCAGCCCCGCCACTCCTCCCACCTCTGCTGCTGGGCACCCTCCAGGTACGTGCCCTTCTCCTGGGCCCTCGGGATCCAGGCGATGCTCCTAGAAATGGCATCCCCTGGCTGGATGTGAGGATATAAGTAGTGGCGGAAGAGCGCCGTGCTAGGGAGCACTCCGGCAAAGCCCTCGCAGAGATGGGTGAAGAGAGACATACACGCCACGGCATTCGGCGTGAAGTCAAGGAGGTGGAAGCCGTAGGTGTGCATGATGTCGTTGAACAAATCAGAGAAAGGGGGGCAGAGCCCGCAAGAAAAGTAATCGACGAAGAATGGATACCTATTTGGGCCGGCTTTGGCGAAATCAGTAGGGATGATATGCGTGGCAGGGTGCCCCGTCGTCGCCATCCCCCACAGGGGCTTGAAGTAGTCCCTGAGGTGGACCACATTGACCATCGAGGGGAAATAGGCGTGCTGCATCCGCAGCACCGCCAGCTCACTCTCCGGCGCCTCCTTCTCCCCGGTGTCCTTGGCCACTCCATTGCCCTTGCTGGTTTTGGGGTGCCATGGCGGCTGGAAGAGGGCGAAGAATCAAGAGCAATGGGGGCGCGGCGGCGGCGAGCAGGGGCTAGAGTTTCGAATCTTTCGCCTGAGGAAGAAGAGGGGAACAACGGTTCCGAGATTGGAAAAGGCCAGGGGGTAAATGAGCAGCGCGCCTGCGGTTTTTCCTTTTTATGGGGAAGGGGCAGGCCGCCTCTTTACCATGATGTGACGCATGCGTGCAGCAACCGCCCATGCACGACCCCCACGTGATGCATTCAACGCGGGTCGTGGGGAAGCGCAATGAGCGAGGGAGTTACTACAGTAAAAACTCCGCCGCGGGGTAGAAGAAGCAAAGATTACCAGAGCCATGCTCAAGACCAGAAGCATGAAGAGCTGAGGGGCGAGGTGAAATTCCCCCGGCAAGGCCCTTGCCGGGGTGGCCTTCATAGCCCTGGCAAGAGCCTTGCCGGGGCAACTCGCCCAACACCAGCGAGCCACCGCCCTTGAGCCTGAGAGTTCCGGCGTCATCAACCACATTGGAACCAAGGCTCGGGAGGCGCCTTCATGGTGGCATGCAGATCTTTGTGAAGACCAAGAACATACAATGATAGATGAGGACCAGAAGACGGAGACCCCCGACAAGACCCATGCCGGGGACACCTACGAGACCCCGGAAAGGCCCTTGCTGGGGCCTCGGCAAGACCATTGCCGGGGACATATGAGGTGCCGTAGCCAGGTCCCCATCTGCCAAGGCTCCACCGCCGTTCCAACACAGCGATCAACCCGCCAACAATGCAAGCGCATGCATGGCGATGTGCAGCTTCCAGGCCAACTCAGCAAGCACCTGCGTGGTGGCATGCAGAGCTTCATGAAGACTCTGCCACCGCGCCAACTCAACAGCTAGCCAGCCAGCGTGGCGCTCCACTCTTAGTCAGCCTGGACGCGCGTCGGAGCGAGGCGAAGCAGCAACGGACGGGACGGGTTTCGTTCCCGCCCCCGATAAAGCAAGAGGACACCTAAGTAGCGCATTTAATGCGTTTTTTCCTGTGATGTCAGGCGATAAACTCGACCACTGTACAACTTTCCACCTCCTGTGTGCCACTGTGGCAGCCCCTTTTGACTATAAAAGGAGGCTCGCTGCATACTGAGAGAGGATTCGGACATTTTGGACCGGGCATGCTTTGTAGCTAGTCCAAGAACACGAGATAAACCCAAGCTAGCAGGAGTAGGGTGTTACGCATCACTTGCGGCCCGAACCTGGATAAATCTCCCGTTTTGATCCCTTAAACCCGCTCCATCCACAACCCCACGCCCGCCGACCGTAGAAGGGATTCCCCGTCATCCCATAGGTGTTGTTTCCACCGATACTTCTGTTCGCTGAGTAGAGCCATAATTCGGTCGAGTTGGCGCCTCTCTACGGCGATGAACAGGGACTCGGCCAGCTTGGAGCCGGCTATGGCGCAGTCCAGGGACTTGCGATAGTCACCGGCAACAGTGGTGAGGCCCTTGGGACCTGGCATCTTCATCTTCATGTAGGCTTAATTGGGAACCACCATAAACTTGGCCGGAGCAGGCCGGCCTAGCAGCGCCTGGTACGGGCTGGATAGGTCCACCACCTCGAGCCAAATGGGCTCGCGCCAAAAGTGATCGCAGGTGCCGAATAGAACATCAAGCTGGATCCAGCCGATCGGGTGACAAGAGAGGCCTGACACGATACCGTGGAATACCGTCCGGGTTGGCTCGAGCTACCTTGCCTCGAGGCCCGGCTTGGTCATGGTGTCGTGGTAGGATGTTTATGCTGCTGCCATCGTTGATGAGGACTCGAGAGAACTTGCAGGTGCACTTTTCAGCCACTATGGTGGTGTCAAGGACGAGGGCGTAACCACTCGGGTTTGGAATGACAGCCGGGTGGTCTTCCCGGGTCCAGCTGACCGGACTCTCCGACTAGTACATGTACTCATGCATGGCCGGAACCACGGTGTTCACTTCTTGCCGGAGCCGGCGCTCGCTGTTCTTTTTGCCGCCTTCACTGGTGAAGACAGCGTAGCTTGCATTCTGGTTGGGGAAGACTTCGTCGTGCATTGGGCCGGCTGCGGGAGGTGGAGACGGAGGCGGGGGCGGCTACCCGCACCTAGCGCCGGAGCAAGATGAATTGGGATGTCTCCCCGCATGATGCGCTTGGTAATGGTACCCTGCCGGAGCATGTGCATGGAGGGCCTTACGCCGCTGTGGTGCTTGCAGGGAGCGTCAAGCATCTCCTTGAAGCTCATGGCGGGCTGCCAGGCGGTCTTGCCGGTTCGCTGACGCCAGTTACCGGCCGGCTCGGCCACGGGCGCCTGCTCGGTATTGGCGACAAGGCGGTTGTCGTAGTGGGGAGCCGGCTGCTCCGCCTTGCGCTTGTTGTTCTTCTCATGGTTGTTCTGCTGGCGGTTGTTCTCGCCAGCCAGCTTAGAGGGTGGTGCCAGCATCGCCTTGCCGGCTTTGTCCAGCACCACTTGGATCTTCATGGAGGAGTCTGCGTTGGCGTACTTATCCGCTATAACCATGAGTGCGTCCATGGTGGTTGGATCGAAGGGTAGGAGGTTGTGCTTGAGCAGGGTTCCATCCTGGCAGCCACTCACAAAGTATTGGATGGCATGCACCTCGTGGACCCCCTCGCAGCTGTTCGGGAGCTCGGTACAGCGTGCAAGGTATTGGCAACCGGTCCTCGTCCGGCCCCTAGACACACCTGGCGAGCTGGCTAGGACGGCCAGGTCACTTGTAGGTGCCGGTGATGTTGCGCATGAAGGCTTGCTCGAAATCAACCCACAAGTTCATGCTGCCGGCTGGCAGGCTGTTCAACCACATCCGGGCCAAGCTCAATAGCATGAGCGGGGTGTAGCGAACGGCCAGGCGCCGGTTGCCACCCGCGATGCCGACGATAGTGGTATAGTCGGTGAGCCAGTCCTCCGACTTGACGGTTCCATTCTACTTGGGGTGTCGCGGGGAAGCGTGAATCCCTTGGGGAAGGGCTCATCTCGGATGCGGGGGCCAAAGCCAGCCGGACCGACCACGTTGTCCGCCTCCAGCTCGAGGGAGAGGGTGAGTTGCTCGATGCGGTGGCGGGCATCGGTGTCGTTGATGGCAGCTCCTAACCTTCCAGCTGATTGCTACTTCTTGAGATTGCGTTGGTTTTTTCCTTATAGAGGAAAGGGTGATGTAGCAAAGTAGAGATAAGTATTTCCCTCAGTTTGAGAACCAAGGTATCAATCCAGTAGGAGATAATGCACAAATCATCGGATACCTGCACGAACAATCAAACAACTTGCATCCAACGCGATAAAGGGGTTGTCAATCCCTTCACGGTTACTTGCAAAAGTGAGATCTGATGGAGATAGATAAACGATAAAGTAAATATTTTTGGTTTATAGATCGGAAAGTAAAAGATTGCAAAAATAGTAGATCGGAAACTAATATTGTATATCGGAAACTTATATGATGGAAAATAGAAACTTATATGATGAAAAACAGACCCGGGGGCCATAGGTTTCACTAGAGGCTTCTCTCAAGATAGCAAATAATATGGTGGGTGAACGAATTACTGCCGAGCAGTTGATAAAAGTGCAAAGTTATGATGATATCTAAGGCAATGATCATGAATATAGGCATCACGTCCGTGTCAAGTAGACCGAAACGATTTTGCATCTACTACTATTACTCCACACATTAACCCCTATCCAGCATGCATCTAGAGTATTAAGTTCATAAAGAACAAAGTAACGCATTAAGTAAGATGACATGATGTAGAGGAATTAGCTCAAGCAATATGATGAAAAACCCATCTTTTTATCCTCCATGGCAACAATACAATACGTGCCTTGCTACCCCTACTATCACTGGGAAAGGACACCACAAGATTGGACCCAAAGCTAAGCACTTCTCCCATTGCAAGAAAAACCAATCTAGTTGGCCAAACGAAATTGATAGTTTGAAGAGAATTACAAATATATCAAAACATGAATAAAAGAATTCAGAGAAGATTCAAATAATATTCATAGATAAGCTGATCATAAATCCACAATTCATCGGATCTCGGCAAACACACCGGAAAAAAGTATTACATCGAATAGATCTCCAAGAACATCAAGGAGAACATGGTATTGAGAATCAAAGAGTGAGAAAAAGCCATCTAGCTGCTAGCAATGGACACGTAGGTCTGTGGTAAACTACTCACGCTTTATCGGAAAGGCAATAGAGTTGATGTAGAAGCCCTCCATGATCGAATCCCCCTCTAGCAGGGTGCCAGAAAAGGTCCCTATATGGGATCTCACGGGTACAGAAGGTTGCGGTGGTGGAAAAGTGTTTTCGTGGATGCCTCTAGTGGTTTGGGATATTTGGGAATATATAGGCGAAGGAATTAGGTCAGGAGAGTTATGGGGGGGCCACAAGGGTGGGTGCCGCGCCCTACCCCCTGGGCGCGCCCTCCATCCTTGTGGCCGCCTCGTGGCTCCTCCGACTTCATCTCCAAGTCTCCTGGTTGTCTTCTGGTCTAAGAAAAATCATCGCAAAGGTTTCATTCCGTTTGGACTCCGTTTAGCATTCCTTTTCTGCGAAACTCAAAAACAAGGAAAAAACAGGAACTGGTAGTGGGCTCGAGGTTAATAGGTTAGTCTAAAAAATAATATAAAATAGCATATTAATGCATATAAAACATCCAAAACAGATAATATAATAGCATGGAACAATAAAAAATTATAGATACGTTGGAGACGTATCAAGCATCCCCAAGCTTAATTCCTGCTCGTCCTCGAGTAGGTAAATGATAAAAACAGAATTTTTGATGTGGAATGCTACCCAACATATTTATTCATGTAATTTTCTTTATTGTGGCATGAATGTTCAGATCCATAAGATTCAAAAAAAAGTTTAATATTGACATAAAAACAATAATACTTCAAGCATACTAACAAAGCAATTATGTCTTCTCAGAATAACATAGCCAAGGAAATTTTATCCCTACAAAATCATATAGTCTGGCTATGCTCCATCTTTATCACAAAAAATATTCAAATCATGCACAACCCCGATGAGAAGCCAAGCAATTGTTTCATAGTTTTGATGTTCTCAAACTTTTTCAACTTTCACGCAATACATGAGCGTGACCCATGGACATAGCACTATAGGTGGAATAGAAGGTGGTTGTGGAGAAGACAAAAAAAGGGAGATGGTCTCACATCAACTAGGCGTATCAACGGGCTATGGAGATGCCCATCAATAGATGTCAATGTGAGTGAGTAGGGATTGCCATGCAACAGATACACTAGAGCTATAAGTTTATGAAAGCTCAAAAAGAAACTAAGTGTGTGTGCATCCAACTCGCTTGCTCACCAAGACCTTGGGCAATTTGAGGAAGCCTATCATTGGAATATACAAGCCAAGTTCTATGATGAAAAATTCCCACTAGTATATGAAAGTGACAACATAGGAGACTGTCTATCATGAAGATCATGGTGCTACTTTGAAGCACAAGTGTGGTAAAAGGATAGTAACATTGTCCCTTCTCTCTTTTCTCTCTTTTTTTATTTGGGCCTTCTCTCATTTTTTTGGGCTTTTTTTCCCTCCGGAGTCATGTCCCGACTTGTGGGGGAATCATAGTCTCCATCATCCTTTCCTCAGATGGGACAATGCTCTAATAATGAAGATCGTCAAACTTCATTTACTTACAACACAAGAATTACAACTCGATACTTAGAACAAAATATGACTCTATATGAATGCCTCCGGCGGTGTATCAGGATGTGCAATGAATAGAGAGTGACATTTATGAAAGAATTATGAATGGTGGCTTTGCCACAAATACGATGTCAACTACGTGATCATGCAAAGCAATATGACAATGATGGAACTTGTCATAATAAACGGAACGGTGGAAAGTTGCATGGCAATATATCTCGGAATGGCTATGGAAATGCCATAATAGGTCGGTATGGTGGCTGTTTTGAGGAAGGTATATGGTCGGTGTATGACACCGGCAAAAGTTGCATGTTACTATAGAGGCTAGCAATGGTGGAAGGGTGAGAGTGCGTATAATCCATGGACTCAACATTAGTCATAAGAACTCACATACTTATTGCCAAAATCTATTAGTTATCGAAACAAAGTACTACGCGCATGCTCCTGGGGGGGGGGGGTAGATTAGTAGGAAAAGACCATCGCTCATCCCCGGCCGCCACATAACGGTTCACCATACGTGAATGCTACGGGACTCACAAACTTTAACACAAGTATTTGTCAAATTCACAATTACTCACTAGAATGACTCTAATATCACCATCTTTATATCTCAAAACAATCATAAGGAATCAAACTTCTCATAGTATTCAATGCACTTTATATGAAAGTTTTTATTATATCCCTCTTGGATGCCTATCATATTAGGACTAAATTTGTAACCGAAGCAAATTACCATGTTGTTTAAAGACTCTCAAAATAATATAAGTGAAGCATGAGAGTTCAATGATTTCTATAAAATAAAACCACTGTCGTGCTCTAAAAAGATATAAGTGAAGCACTAGAGCAAAATTGCCTTGCTCAAATAATATAAGTGAAGCACATAGAGTATTCTAATAAATCACACTTCATGCGTGTCCCTCTCAAAAGGTGTGTACAACAAGGATGATTGTGGAAAACTAAAAAGCAAAGACTCAAATCATACAAGACGCTTCAAGCAAAACACATATCATCTGGTGACTAAAAATATAGCCTCAAGTAAAGTTACCGATCGACGAACACGAAAGAGGGGATGCCTTCCGGGGCATCCCCAAGCTTGGGCTCTTGGTTGTCCTTGAATATTACCTTGGGGTGCCTTGGGCATCCCAAGATTAGGCTCTTGCCACTCCTTACTCCATAGTCCATCAAATCTTTACCCAAAACATGAAAACTTCGCATCACAAAACTCAACAAAAAATCTCATAAGCTCCGTTAGCATAAGAAAATAAATCACCACTTTTGGTACTGTTGTGAACTCATTCTCTATTTACATTGGTGTAATATCTACTGTATTCCAACTTTTACATGATTCATACCCCCCGATACTACCCTTATAATCATCAAAATAAGCAACCAACACTTAGAAAACACAATATGTCAAAAACAGAACACTCTATAGTAATCTGTAACTCTCGAATACTTCTGTAACTCCAAAAATTCTGAACAATTAGGAAAACCTAATAAATTTGTTTATTAATCTTCTGCAAAAAGAATCAGTATTTTATCACGCTCCTGTTTAAAATGAGAATTGTTTTCCTGAGCGCAAAATTTCTGTTTTTCAGCAAGATCAAATAAACTATCACCATAAGCCATCCCAAAGGTCTTACTTGGCACAAACACTAATTAAAACACAAAACCACATCTAACCAGAGGCTAGATGAATTATTTATTGCAACACAGAACCTAAAAAGCAAAAGCAAAAATAAAATTGGGTTGCCTCCCAACAAGCGCTATTGTTTAACGGCCCTAGCTAGGCATAAAAACACGAATAGATCAAGGTATTGTCATCTTTGGTATCCTTTTTCATAAGTAGCTGTCATAATAGATTCATATGGCAATTTAATTTTATTTCTCGGAAATTCTTCCATGCCCTTCCTTAACGGAAATTAAAATCTAATGTTTCCTCCATTGCACCAATCGTTCTAAGGAAAGGTCTATCAAGAATAATAGGACATGTAGGATTGCAATCTATATCAAGAACAATGAAATCTATGGGAACATAATTCCTATTTGCAACAATAAGAACATCATTAATCCTTCCTATAGGTTTCTTAATAGTGGAATCTGCATGATGCAAATTTAAAGAACAATCATCAAATTTACGGAAACCTAGCACATCACATAAAGTTTTTGGAATCATGGAAACACTAGCAACCAAATCACACAAAGCATGGGACTCGTATTCTTTAATCTTAATCTTAATAGTAGATTCCCACTCATCATAAAGTTTTCTAGGGATAGAAACTTCCAATTCAATCTTTTCTTCAAAAGATTGCATCATAGCATCAATTATATGTTTAGTAAAAGCTTTGTCTTGATTATAAGCGTGAGTAGAATTCAACATGGATTGCGACAAGGAAATACAATCTATTAAAGAAAAATTATCATAATTAAATTCATTGACATCCAAAAGAGTGGGTTCATTGCTACTTAAAGTTTTGACCTCTCCAATCCCACTTTTATCAATTTTGCATCAAGATCTAAAAATTCTGAATCTTTTAACTAAAGTTGACTCATCTCCAGTCCCCTCTTTATCATGATTTATATTGGAAAAAAAGATTCAATAGGAGTCACATCAATCACTTTAAGATCTTCATCTTTATTTTCACGGAAACTAGAAGAACACATTTTTACAAACCAATCTCGTTTAGCATGCATCTTAGCGGTTCTTTCTTTGCACTCATAAATGGAAATTCTCATAGCTTTGAGAGATTAATTAATATCATGCTTGGGTGGAATAGATCTAAGTTTCAAAGAATCAACATCAAGAGAAATTCTATCCATGTTCCTAGCCAAATCATCAATCTTGAGCAATTTTTCTTCAATCAAAGCATTGAAATTCTTTTGCGAGCTCATAAATTCTTTAACACTATTCTCAAAATCAAAGGGCATCTTATTATAATTTCCATAAGAATTGTTGTAGGAATTACCATAATTCTTAGAGGAATTACTAGGAAACGGCCTAGGATTAAAATTACATCTATATGTGTTATTACAAAAATGTTCCTACCAACAAAATTCACATCCATAGATTTATTATTATTCTCAATCAAAGTAGATTAAGGCATATCATTAGGATCAATAGAAAACTCTTGCTTGCAAATAATTTCATAAGCTCATCCATCTTTCCACTCAAAACATTAATCTCTTCAAAACATAATATTATCTAGGAGTTTAGTAGCTTCTCCTAAAGTAATTTCCATAAAAGTACCTCCCGTGGCCGAATCTAAATGATTTCTAGAAGCAAAAGCCAATATGGCATAAAAAATTTGTATAATCATCCACAAATTCCAACCATGAGTAGGGAAATTTTGTATCATCAATTTCATCCTCTCCCAAGATTGTGCAACATGTTCATGATCAAGTTGCTTAAAATTCATAATATCGTTCCTAAGGGATATGATCTTAGCGGTAGGAAAATACTTGGAAATAAAAGCATCTTTACACTTATTCCATGAATCAATACTATTTTTAGGCAAAGATGAAAACCAAGTTTTAGCACGATCTCGAAGTGAGAACGGAAATAGCTTCAATTTAATAATATCATTATCCACATCTTTTTTCTTTTGCACATCACATAACTCAACGAAACTATGAAGATGGGATGCGGCATCTTCACTAGGAAGGCTGGAAAATTGATCTTTCATAACAAGATTCAGCAAAGCGGCATTAATTTCATAAGACTCCGCACTAGTGGCGGGACCAATGAGAGTGCTAATAAAATTATTGTTATTACTATTGGAAAAGTCACACAATTTGGTATTCTCATGAGCCATCGTGACAGAACAAGCAATCCAACACACGAGCACACAAAAAGCAAATGAAGAAGACGAACAGAAGAGGGGCGAAGAACAGGCAAATCTTTTCAAAAATTGTTTTAGAAGTGGGGAGAGGAAAACGAGAGGCAAATGTCAAATAATGTAATGCAAGAGATGAGAGTTTATGATGGGCACTTGGTATGTCTTGACTTGGCGTAGATCACCCCGACAACGGCGCTAGAAATTCTTCCTGCTACTTCTTGAGCTTGCATTGGTTTTTGCCTTGAAGAGGAAAGGGTGATGCAGCAAAGTAGAGATAAGTATTTCCCTCAGTTTGAGAACCAAGGTATCAATCTAGTAGGAGACAATGCACAAATCACCAAATACCTGCACCAATAGTCAAACAACTTGCACCCAACGCGATAAAGGGGTTGTCAATCCCTTCAGGATTACTTGCAAAAGTGAGATCTGATGGAGATAGATAAACGATAAAGTAAATATTTTTGGTATTTTTGGTTTATAGATCGGAAGTAAAAGATTGAAAAAATAGTAGATCAGAAACTAATATTGTAGATCGGAAACTTATATGATGGAAATAGAAACTTATATGATGGAAAAGAGAGCCAGGGGCCATAGGTTTCACTAGAGGCTTATCTCAAGATAGCAAATAATATGGTGGGTGAACAAATTACTACCGAGCAATTGATAGAAAAGTGCAAAGTTATGACGATATCTAAGGCAATTATCATGAATATAGGCTTCATGTCCGTGTCAAGTAGGCCAAAACGATTCTGCATCTACTACTATTACTCCACACTTCGACCGCTATCCAACATGCATCTAGAAAGTTCATAAAGAACGGAGTAACGCATTAAGTAAGATGACATGATGTAGAGGAATTAACTCAAGAAATATGATGAAAACCCCATCTTTTTATCCTTGATGTCAACACTACAATACGTGCCTTGCTGCCCCTACTATCACTAGGAAAGCACACCGCAAGATTGAACCCAAAGCTAAGCACTTCTCCCATTGAAAGAAAAACCAATCTAGTTGGCCAAACCAAACCGACAGTTCGAAGAGAATTACAAAGATATCAAATCATGCATAAAAGAATTCAGAATAGATCTCCAAGAATTAGAAATATTCATAGATAAGCTGATCATAAATCCACAATTCATTAGATCTCGGCAAACATACCGCAAAAAAGTATTACATCGAATAGATCTCCAAGAACATCGAGGAGAACATGGTATTGAGAATCAAAGAGAGAGAAGAAGCCATCTAGCTACTAGTTATGGACCTGTAGGTCTGTGGTAAATTACTCACGCTTCATCGGAAGGACAATAGAGTTGATGTAGAAGCCCTCCGTGATCGAATCCCCCTCCGATAGGGTGCCGGAAAAGGGCCCTAGGTGGGATGTCATGGGTACAGAAGGTTACGATGGTGGAAAAGTGTTTTCGTGGATGCCTCTGGTGGTTTGGGGATATTTGGGAATATATAGGCGAAAGAATTAGGCCAGGAGAGTCACAGGGGGCCCACAGTGGTGGGGGCACACCCTACCCCCCCCCCCCAGGCGCGCCCTCCGTCCTTATGGCCGCCTTATGGCTCCTCCGGCTTCATCTCCAAGTCTCCTGGTTGTCTTCTGGTCCAAGAAAATCATCGTGAAGGTTTCATTCCGTTTGGACTCCGGTTGGTATTCCTTTTCTGCGAAACTCAAAAACAAGGAAAAAAAGGAACATGCACTGCGCTCTAGGTTAATAAGTTAGTCCCAAAAATAACATAAAATAGCATATTAATGCATATAAAACATCCAAAACAGATAATATAATAGCATGGAACAATAAAAAATTATAGATACATTGGAGACATATCTCTGTTCCATGGCAACAGTGGCCGCATGTGCGGGACACATGTTCTTGACGGGGGTGTCTTAGACAGGCGGGACCGCGCCCAGCGCGCGGCCAATGGCACCGCCACAGGTTCGCACCTCGGCAACCCAGCAGGGCACGGGCGGCGTGATGCCGTATGCGGCGTCGCGCTCCCGCTGGACGGACACCAACCAGTGCTGTGTTGCAGCAAGCGTCTCGGCCTCGTCTAGCAGGCGCTTGTGCTCCTCCTCGAGCTGGGCCTGGGCCTGGGCGGCGTCAGTGGCAATGGGATAGCTGAGGTTCTGCATCAGGGTGCGCAGCGGGTCAGCCACCCAGGCGCGCTCCGCTACGGCCTTGGCGGCAGCGGCCTTCTTCGCGGCGCTAGACGAAGTGGAGCTGGAGTCGGTGACGAGGACCTCCACGCGGATGCAGATATCCTCGCTGGGGTACTCATCAGGAGCGCGTAGGGTAGGGATGCACGACATGTCAAGGGAGGCAGCGGAAGGGTTGGCGAAGCCGGCCAGTGTCACACCAGGCATAGTGATCAGGCCATGCATGATGTAGTCGTCGGAGCTGGTGAAGGGCCCCGTCTGGAACATATCTCCGTTCGGCACCTCGAGCTGCCCCACAGTGGGCGCCAACTGTCGTGGTGGTCTCACGGTAGATGCCATGGGATAGCTAAAGAGAGGGACATGCAAGAGGCAGCCGGTGTGCTCCAGAAGCAGGGTCTATATAATCGAGCGCGAGAGATAACACTTTTCCAGGTTTGGGGCTCTCCGGAGAGATAACACCCCTAGTCCTACCGAGAGTGGTTTATATGAAGTGGATACAAGCTTGTTCCTTGAGCTGTTTTGGGGAAGGAGAAAGACATGCGAGTGCATAGGCTGCCCTTCTTTGTGTGTGGGTGTGCATCTATGCTAAGGATCAACCCTTTGCAGGGAGATCTCTTGGGGGGTTTTATAGGCCAACCACCCAAGGTTACAATGGTAAAGATACATGGGCGCGGGGTCGGGATGTCAGTGTCTGGGAAGCCGGTGCTGGGGCCCGCCGGGTACCAAGGTACGCCAGGTTCTCCAGGCGTGGGCCCCGTGCGCCAGAGGGCACTGTTTCCCATCTTGTTGTGTGTCACGGAGTGGTTGAGCTGGCTCAGCTACAATGGCACGTCGCTTGGCCACCGTCGGCTCATGTCAGCAGGACGGGGGCCCACTGTAGCCATCACTAGTACCCGTCGGTGCTATACAAATGGTTTTTACCCCTTTCCGCAACGACATTTGGAACCGTCGCCAAGTGAGTGTGGGCTATAGGGGGGTCCTTCCCACACGACCCAGAAACCATCGGGGATAGGGAGCGTAGATGCATATGGTTGTCCCTATATAACCGTTTCCGATATCTCGAATATCCCAAACGCTTCATCCTTGCTACTCATTTGTGCTCGCATTGCCATTGCAGTCGGAGTTTTGTGGTTTTACCTAAAACCAGGCAAATTCCAGGCACGGGAGTTCTCCAGGCACATACCTAACTGGCTCTACGTTTACGATGCCTGGCACATCACAAAAACTTCATGATTATAAACCGTGTACGATAGGTACACAATCACACACATTTAGTTTTCCTGCACCGTAGGTGATAGTGTCTGACATCACACACGCTTTGCAAACGGCAACTGTGTGCATTGTTACACGTGTTTCCTCTCCGTGAACCGTGTCGGATTATGATGTATATCGCACACGCTATGCTTTATTAACCGTGTGCGCCGTAATGACCTGCCCACTGTAATTTCGCCCTAGTTTAATTGCTGCCGTTTAAAATTGTACCTAATTTGAACTTGAAATTAGGCTATATCTTTATTCATATCCATCAGGTTCAAACAACCAATGCATTATTCGATTCACAAGTACATATGTTTAAGAATTACATAAGCACCAAATGAAGAATGATGAACTAGGGTTCTATACTTGTACTATTACAGATGGTAAAGAAAGAGGCGACATTCATTCTGGTTGCTGGACAAGGTGAAGCGGAATGGCCCTATTGTGCTCTCCTGGATGCAGAAGGCACACACGACTCTAGTCCAACCCCTTGTGATGGCTAGCCGCCAATCATGTAGTTTGAGAGGTAATCTTGAGTAAACTGCTTCAGGATCCACTGCAAAGGAAAAATATTCACACATTGTCATCTAGCACAACTCATTACGGGCAGTAAAAAGAAGGCTACAGGGTTCTTACTTACCATCCTGTAGTTCAGTGTTGTCTTGCATAAAGTGTAAACAAATAGTTTGATTGACATATTTTGACCCATTTTAATAACAATCTTTATCAGTTTTCTCACTTGATGCTGGGTCATGAATATCTCATTGCCTCATACGCAGTAAGGATTGAAGTGTGGATCTTTGACAATGACATATGTACCTAAAAGCACCAAGTTAATATTAGAAGCTAAACAACAATTGCAAAATGATGTAGTACAACACTCCCTCCATCCCATTATATAAGATTTTATCACATGTATATCTAGACATCATCAGAACATTAAGGTAACACTCTTCCTTGTTGCTATGTAGCCTGGGATTGTGTATTTAGTCATTTAGTACAGTGCATGTTGCCATGTAGCCTCAGATATATTAAATATGGCCCTGTATGACTACATATAAAGGCATGTTAAGCACAACAGGCTAAACATCAGCCAAATATATCCATGGTAGACTACATAATATACAAATGATAGCTTTAGTGTGCAGGCTTAAGCACGCTAGTTAAGCAAAACAAGAAGCGGAAAGCTGTGTTAAACTGCATCAGGCATAACATTTAAAAACAAGCAAATAATCATTCAAACTTGTATTGTGCGGGTCTAAAGTACACTAGTTATTGTTAAAAAAACAAAAATCCATGTTAACTGCCACATCCTCAACAGCAACCAAATATCGTAATTCATAGTGGTATTGTTGAAACCGTTATTGATGAAATTGAACTGCACGGCAAATAGTTGCACTTATAGAGCATCACATTGTGAAGAACTGAAATAAAGAAGGCATAAGGCTATCTCTAGTCGATCCTTTAAAAGTTAACGGACTAAAACCCTTAGTGGATATATATATTCCAGCAATTTTTGGCCGTTTCTGGTCGATCCCGTAAACTTAACATTGTAAACTTCAATTTGATCAAGTTCAAAGCAGGTTCAACCAAAAGTAGCATGCATTCAAACCTAAACATAGATAGTTATGCATAACTGAACATAAAACATAAATTTAAACTAAGCTAACACTATTGCAGGATGGTCCAAACGCGACAGTCAAATCAGAGACCCTTCGATGAAACTGTGTGCGAAGCCATAATCGCAAGCGGTGGTGTAAAAACCCGTTAAAAAAGGTGCAAAACATTTGCGATGGCGGCGACATCAAACACGGTTCATATTAGATTTTCGTGTGCGATGACTGGCAAACGGTTAATCCAGAAGAACTGTTTGCCATGATGCAGAACAACAGAAACGGGCAGCCAGATGAGGGTGTGTGTGATATACGACATACAGTTCACTAGGATGAACTGTGTGTGATTACGCAACACAGTGGAAACGGTTCAATTGAACAAGATGTGTGTGATACGTGGCAAACAGGCCCGTAATCATAAATGTTTGCGCAGACCAATAATAACACAGACGATTGTTGCTAATAAGCTGTGTGATTTGCTATGTCTATAGAAGAATAACATGTATATATAACTGAAATAAACATCCAATTACATAACTGACTATACAGATCATTCGCACACACCTCAATAAACAATTGCTTGCATTCTAAGTAGGAGAAACGATCGTCTTGTCATCGACTTCTTGTGGCGCTCCCGCCACTTCTCTATGGCTCGATCCCTCGTCTGGGGCAGGAAGAAGATACTTCCTCATGTCAACGATGTGCCTGTACATCTCGTAGCTTGTGTACGCGTCCTTGGCCGCGTACTTGACATGTTGTTCATCCAGTCTCTCATGCCACACATTGTGCCAGGCGTTCTTGTCCTTCTTGGTCTCATTCTTCATCTTCATGTAGTTGGGTTTGATGATGGCCGAGGCAAGGTCAACTAGGGAGTTCAGTTTATTTTTGTTGCTGCCCCAGACCTTGTAGTGGTGCTGGATGTTGACAAGATTCGGGCATTTCAAGCCCGAAACGTTGAGTGCTTTTAGATCATTGGTGGTGTCCACCGTAGCGAAACTGTAGTCGGAGCTGTTGATAAACCTGGAGAAACGCTCACAAGGCCTTGTGGCCAGGTGGTAGTGGTAGACTAGGATGTCACGTCGCACGCATAACTGGGTGACGGCAACCTTCTGATCGTGCCCGGCACGACTGATGGTGTACTCGAGGTCAAAGCCGACCACTTGGTACTTGTCCTCTGCAAGGAACTGCTCCATAGTTTGGATGGACCTCTCCACCGAGAGGGCCTTCCCCCTCACTTGGGTGTCCACTATGTGGAGCATGGTGAACTGCCCGCCATTGTCGTCGTCGGTCGCTGGGAGCGCCATTGGAGCCACGGGGAGCGCCATTGGAACCGTTGGATGTCCTCTATGTATGTGTCGTCGTGTGTGTGCTTATTGTGTCATGTGACGCGAGAGATGAAGGTAAATCGCCGTAGGAATAAAAGGGGGATGGGCGGCCTGGATTCTCGGCGCGTCCGCATGGCAGTTTTTGTAGTGGGTAACTGCATCGTCACGCCACGCCCAGCGCAACCGCATGCACACGAGCATGCGTGATCGTGCGCCGGCCCCAAACACTGGCAACGCGCATAGAGGGATGAGGGTAGAGCACCCAGAGGGACACGAGAGAACAGCACGCGCGGCGGGACGCGAGCAGAGCGCGCCATGGCTGCCTCAACCGGAAGCAACCACACGCATAGAGCAGTTGAACACGCAGGAAATGGTCGCCTACAAGCCGGTCGGCAGTTGCGTCGCTGCATAGAGAGCGGCTGTGTGCTACTACCCCCGTCTCGGTCTATAGTCCCCTTTATATTTGGTGCCATACTTTGCCCTTAAATTTAACCGACAAAATGTTAATGCATGTTATAAAAATTAAATAATTGGAAACTATGTTCAAATACGAATCAAACTATATAATCTTTGGCGACATGCATTCGTGTTTTATTAGTTAAATCCTACTTATAAACCAAGATGGCGGTATAGTAGGTAATTAAACCGCAAATGTTTTTTTGTATTAACTATATGTGTACGTGGCCTTTCGTCCTCCTCTCGCACGTCTTGTCACGCCGGTGCCACAGATGGCTTATAGCGCAAGCTTGCGCAGCGCGCCAGGGCATTTTTTTGGCCAAACGGTGGCTCGAAGTGGCGCCAATGAATCGTCGGTGAGCCCATTCCCGCGCAACCTCGCAGGTTCCCGTGCAAGCTTCCCGCCCGACGCGGTGAAATGCCCCAAAATCCCAATGCTTACTGACCTGCTATATAAACCCTCACGGTCGGCGAGTCATGCTTCGCATTTTCCCCTCCTTCCCTGTAGCTTATCTCGTCTGCTTCTCCCACAGTCGCCAATGGCACCGGTCTTTCGCCGTTGCTCAGCCACTCCGCTGTCATCAGAGGACAGCTCCAGTTGGGAGGCTACACCGCGGCGGCGGTGCAGTCCCCTGTGTAGTATAGTGCGTGTGGCGTCCCTGTTGGGTGTGCGCGGAACACCCACCACACGCTCTGCCGCCGCTGCCCGTCGGCAGCTGTTGCCGGCCGCCATTGCCTCCACACCACCATCGAAAGCCAGGGCCATCGCCCGCTCCATCGCTGCGGCCCGAAGGCGGGAGGTGGCCATCGTGGCTGCCACCCCACTGCCGGCCATCACCAGCTCCGCCACCGCGGCCTGAAGGCGGGAGGTGGTGGTCGTGGCTGCCACCCCATCAGCTTCCCCGCCGTGGCCGCCAACCCACAGTCGACCGCCGGGGTCATCACCCACTCCGCCACCGCCGCCCGAAGGCGGGAGGCGGAGGTGGAGGACCGCACGTGCGTCAGCGACCTTGCGCGCTACACCATGTTCCTGCAGGAGGAGGAGGAGCGCCTCGTCGAGCACGCGAACAGCCTTACCGCCACCGTGGCCGTAGCACACGCTGCCTCAGAGACGAGGAATCAGGAGATCTACGAGGAGAACCACCGCTTCGAGAGGGGTCGTCTGGAGTGGCAGAGGCCGTTCGAGGTGAGTGTCACTGAAGCTGCAGCAGCGGCAGGCACCGTATTGCACTTGCCAGCTCGTCGATAGGCTCCTCCTCCTCTGCCTCTTACTGAGCACGCTCGACGGAGGAGCGGTTGCCAGAAGTAGTACAAAGCCCCTCCGTAGTAGTAGTATTTAGGGGCAATTTTGTTCAGTTCATCTAACTATAGATGTGGTGGAATTGTACAACGTACTTAAAATTAGCTAGTATATATAGTTGAACTAGCTATTTCAGTACGTGGTTCGAAACAATTGGGGAAACGTTTGGTCGGTTCAGTTGTCGAGGTGAACTTGTTTATAACGACTGCTTAATCTTTGAATGAAATCTATGCTTAATTACTGAATTTTAGTTGCAAAAATTAGATAGTGTTAGTGATTTTTAGCTCCATATTTTGACAAATCACAGTGTTGCAAGGATTGGCCAATGGCAATGTTACTAGATCAACAAATGTCAATCTTTCCAGTTTGACAAATGGCAACATACCCAATATGACAGATGCAAATCTTACCAAATTGTTTGTACGTGATTGCACACGAGTCATGCAAAACAACCGTTTGCGTTGAAGGGATGCACAAATCCTGTGCTGCGAATTTTCCCTTGACTTAAGGGGGAAGACCATAGCTCTCACTTTGCATACGGGTGTTCTATCCAAAACGTTTGCGATCAAGAGCTGCAGAAATCCTGCTCAGCATATTTTCCCTTGGCTTCCTGGGGAAACTGTCGGTTTGCATATAGGTGTTCTAACTAAAACATTTTCGATGAGTGTTTTATATTTTATAACCATTGACGTTTTTTTCAAAATAAAATTGTTTGATAAGTCTGTACATTAAGAGAGAAAAACGCAAGTTCGTTCAAACCATATCTTTCATTCAGTCACACTGCGAATTTATATTCATATGATCGAGAATTCGAGATACTGTATTAAACCCCAAAGCAAAACTATTTCCGGCGGCGGCAGAGGCGGCATGCCACGCCGTCGATGTCATTGTCGTCCTCCGGGACGCCGTTGTTGAAGTCTTAAAGGCAGCACAGAATGTTCTTCACTTGCAAATCAAACATCATGTCGTCGCGCGATCGACGTGCGGGGAGCGGGAGGAGGGCGTCGAGAGGTAGCGGTCGACGGTGGCGTCCCATGCCGCTGAGGGGCGCGCGCGCACGGGCATGGACGCGGCGGGTGCAGCCAAACGCACAAGGACCAGCACTGCGGTGGGTGGAGGGGCATGCACGGGCACAGGCACGAGCGCGGCAGGTGCAGCCAAACGTACGGGGACCAGCGCCGCGGTGGATGGAGGGGCGCGCACGAGCACTGGCACTGGCATGTACACGAGCTCGCGCGGGTCCGCGGAGACCTCGCAGACGCCTGTGGCTTCCAGCTCTGCTATAGTTCTCGGCGACCTGCCCATTATTGCTACGGGGATGGTCGCTGATGCAAGCGCGGCGATAGGTGCTGGGACGGGAGAGGGGGCAGTAACCGCCATGGCCAGCTCGTTCACGGCCATGTCCAGCTCGTTCACGGCCATGTCCATAAGGCCCCATTCCTCCTTATTTTCTATCTCCTCCGGCTCAGAGTCGACTTCACCAAACTTAAAGACTAGTGCCACATAATCATTCTGGGCCATGGCGTTGGTGGAGGTCTGCGGGAGGGAGGGGAATGGGAGGCGAACAGTAAGGCCGCCCGTATTAAACAGTGGCTCGGGCGCCAATGGAGAGGAAGGCGGGCAGCCATGGAAGTCAAAGGGCTCGCTTCCCAGTGAGCCTGCACAGCATACAACTCGCACACTTCCTGGTGAGCCTGCGCATTGGAGGACAGCTGGCACGCCTCTCGGTCAGCCTTCGCACTGGACACCGGTCGCAGGCCTCCCGTTCAGTCAAGCACATGTCCGCACGGCACCTCCTATAGCCATCAAAACCAAGAAACGTGGTGTCACATGAATGGTTAACAGAACGCACACGGTTTGAGTTACACAAACATTTGAGATATTAAAGTGGCAGCTACTTTTCAAAATGCCTTTGTTGGCAGTTATTCGAGTGCACCTTCTCTCAAAATGGACACGAAAAATACCACAGAATGTCGGGTGTCGTTCCATGATAGCATGCCAAGTTTCATGAATTTCAGACGAGTTTTGGATCTACTACAATTTAAAAACAAAGTATCTCAATGTTTTGCCGGCAATCCACAGTGCCCTGGTGTTTGAAATTCATTCCCATTTCTTGCACGGGACCTAAGCATGCACCCAAGGATACAAATTTTATTTTTCAACCAATTTATATGTAGTGGAGCATGTGCATGTAGTTCAAATTTGAATTATGCACATAAGATGCCTAGAAAATCCAGCTAATGTATAAAAATTTCCAAACGAACTCGAAAAATTCCAAAATTCAACACAACACTCCTTTTGTTCTATGTTGACACCAGAAATTGTTTCAAAACAATAAGAGGCAACGGATATCATTTCATCCACTGTGACGCCCGGATAATTATGCGACAGTAAAACTCTGCTAATGATGCCACGTCACCTCTATTACCGTTGCTAATCTTTCGTTAGTTCAAAACCGATTCAAAAATCAATTCAAAATATGGCAAACAACAAAAGTTTTCAAACATAAAAATAAAAATGTTCGGAGTGTGCAGTTAAATGCCTAGGTAATTATTGTGGAGAAAACTCATATTTAGAAATTGCCTAAATATTTTAAAGTGATTTAAAACAGAAAAGAAAATAACTAAAAGAAAAGAAATAAAATAAAGCAAAAGAAAAAAAAACACAAACCACTTGGCCAACCGTGGCCTAGTTGCCAGCCCAACTGGGCAAAGGCCCAACCGCCCCACACACTCACCTTATCCCCTCTCGCCCGAAACCCTACCCCCCACTACTCCCACTCGCCCCCACTCCCTCTCGCTCGTCCCACTCCTCCTCTGTCTCCCTCCCCCGATCCAGCTCGGATCAGGGCATTGGGGCCCGATCCCGAGCGCGCCTCGCCGTCGCCACCCCGACGCCATGCCCCATGCTCGCTGTCGCCACCCTGTCGCCGCTGGACCTCGTCGTCCCCGTCCTCAGCCCCGACGACCGCGCACATCACCGCCCTCGCCGGATTCGTCAAGCCCCTCCTCACCGGACTGCCTCCTCCACGTCGCCGTCGTCCCCGACCTCCTCCTCGTCCCCCGTTGCCCCTGACCCTACACCCCCCCGTGAGGAACCCCTCCTTCTCCTCTTCCCCCAATGCCCGCACGCGCCCTGCAAACGCGTGCCTCGCCATTTATTTCTTGCTTCACCGGCACCAGCGCCCCACCCCTGCCGACGCCGGGCCGCGTCCTCCTCCGCCGGGCAGCGCCAGGCCGCGACCGCTTCGGCCGGCCGCGCTCGTTCCGGTCGGTCGCGCCCGCGACCCCGCCGCTGCTCCACTCCGCCCCTGGCCACCGGCCCCCTCGTCCCGCCGCCGAGTCTCGCCCGCTGCGCCCCGCCCTGCAGCGGCTCCGCGCCCGCGCAGTTCGCTCGTCGGCTGCGTTCTTGCCGCCGCAGCCCCTCCCGCCTCCGGCCGCCGCTAGCCCCGCCATGGCCACAGCCTCGTCCCGCACCCGGGTGGGTTGAAGCCTCCGCCGCCCTTCCTCGCGCCCCTGGGCATGCGCCCGTTCGGGCTGCGCCCAGCGCCCGCAGTACCGAACCCACTATGGCCTCGGGCCAATGACATGTGGGGCCTAGCCCAGAACGTTTAAAAAAAAGAGAATAAAAAAATATTAATAAAATATATATTAATTAATTAATTAATCATAATTAGATTAATCTAATCACTAATTAACCTAATTAATTGTTAGTTAATTAATCAGAGTATGACAGGTGGGTCCCACACGTCAGTTTGACCCAGTCAACGCCCTGTTGACTGCTGACGTCATGCTAACGTCAGCAAACACTATTCTAGATAAGGTTGAATTAAATTAATTAAATAAATTCTAAAAAAAGATTTAAAACTTTAGAAAATCATATAAAATAAACCGTAGCTCGGATGAAAATACTTTGTACATGAGAGTTGCTCAGAACGACGAGACGAATTCGAATACGCAGCCCGTTCATCTGCCACACATCCCTAGCATAGAAAACACGCCACTTTCCCCCTCCGGTTCATTTGTCTGAAAACACGAATTGATGGGGATACTTTCCCGGGTGTTTCCCCCCTTCGCCGGTATCACCTCTTACCGCATTAGGGCACACCTAACACCGCTGTTTGCTTTGTCATCCATCACTATGCATCTGTTTGCATTGTATTCATTGTTTCTTCCCCCTCTTCTCTTCGGTAGACTACGAGGCCGACGCCGCTGCTGGTGCCCCGTTCGACGACGGTGTTGACGACCCCTCCTTGCCAGAGCAACCAGGCAAGCCCCCCCTTGATCACTAGATATCGCCTATTCTTCTCTATACTGCTTGCATCAGAGTAGTGAAGCATGTTACTGCTTTCGGTTAAATTCCTATTCTGCTTCATAGCCTGTCATTGTTGCTACAGTTGATACCCTTACCTGCAATCCTAAATGCTTAGTATAGGTTGCTAATGTTCCATCAGTGGCCCTACACTCTTGTCCGTCTGCCATGCTATACTACTGGGCCGTGATCACTTCGGGAGGTGATCACGGGCATATCCTATATAATTTCTACTGTTACATTACTTATGATACTGTTCGGAGATGGGGGCTGAAGGGGCAGGTGGCTCCATCCCGGTAGCGGTGGGCCTGGGTTCCCGACAGCCCCCGACTGTTACTTTGAGGCGGAGCAACAGGGCAGGTTGAGTCCACTTAGGAGAGAGGTGGGCCTGGCCCTGGTCGGCGTCCGCAGTTCCTTCAAAATAACACGCCTAACGAGTTCTTGGTATTTGATCTGAGTCTGGCCATTTGGTCTATACGCACTAACCAACTACGCGGGAACAGTTATGGGCAATCGGCATCCGGGTATCAGCCGAAGCCTTCGTGACGTCAGCGACTGAGCGGCGCGCGCCGGGTTGGACCGCGTAACGTGACTTCCTTTGAAATGGAGGTTGCTAGGTCTCCTCTCCGGCCGCGTACGCAACGTGCAGGTGTGCAATGGGCGATGGGCCCAGACCCCTGCGCGCATAGGATTTAGACCAGCGTGCTGACCTCTCTGTTGTGCCTAGGTGGGGCTGCGACGTGTTGATCTTCCGCGGCCGGGCATGACCCAGAAAACTGTGTCCGGCCAAATGGGATCGAGCGTGTTGGGTTATGTGTTGCACCCCTGCAGGGAAGTTTATCTATTCGAATAGCCGTGTCCCTCGGTAAAAGGACGACCCGGAGTTGTACCTTGACCTTATGACAACTAGAACCGGATACTTAATAAAACACACCCTTCCAAAGTGCCAGATACAACCCGGTGATCGCTCTCTAATAGGGCGACGAGGAGGGGATCGCCGGGTAGGATTATGCTATGCGATGCTACTTGGTGAACTTACCATCTACTCTCTTCTACATGCTACAAGATGGAGGTGGCCAGAAGCGTAGTCTTCGATAGGATTAGCTATCCCCCTCTTATTCTGGCATTCTGCAGTTCAGTCCACCGATATGGCCCTTTACACATATACCCATGCATGTAGTGTAGCTCCTTGCTTGCGAGTACTTTGGATAAGTACTCACGGTTGCTTTTCTCCCTCTTTTCCCCCTTCGCATTCTTCTTGGTTGTCGCAACCAGATGTTGGAGTCCAGAAGCTAGAGATCCCGAGGATGATTCTACGTGGAGTTCGGCTTCGAGGAGTAGTTAGGAGGTCCCAGGCAGGAGGCCTTGCCTTTTTGATCATTGCTACTTTTGTGCTAGCCTTCTTAAGGCAAACTTGTTTAACTTATGTCTGTACTCAGATATTGTTGCTTCCGCTGACTCGTCTATGATCGAGTAATTGTATTCGAGCCCTCGAGGCCCCTGGCTTGTATTATGATGCTTGTATGACTTATTTATGTTTTTAGAGTTGTGTTGTGATATCTTCCCATGAGTCCCTGATCTTGATCGTACACGTTTGCTTGCATGATTAGTGTACGATTGAATCAGGGGTGTCACATCCCCAGAGATGGCATGTTCCCTACTGAAACCATCAGGCTTGTTGTGAGAAGCTCTGGTTTGTGAGAAGCTAATGCCCAAACCTTCCCCGAATGGGACAAATTTTTTACCATGGCATGCCAAGCAAGGCGGGCGGCCATGGAAGTCAAAGGGCTCGCTTCTCGGTGAGCCTGCGTGGCATACAGCTCGCACGCTTCCTGGTGAGCCTCTACATTGGTGTACAACTCGCACGCCTTCCGTTTAGTCAAGTACTCAAGCACCTGTCTGCAGGGCACCTCCTAGCCATTAAAAGAGTGAGGCGTGGTGTCACGTGAATGGTTAACAAAACACACACGATTAAATTGTACAAAATGTTTGAGATGTTACAGTGCCAGCTATTTGTTTCAAAATGCCTTTGTTCGCTGTTATTCGAGTGCGCCTTCTCTCAAAATGGACACGAAAAATAACACAGCATGTCGGGTGCCATTCCATTATAGCATGCCAAGTTTCATGAATTTCAGACGAGTTTTGGATTTACTAGAATTTAAAAACCAGGTATCTCAATGTTTGCGTTGAGTGACGGTGGCAGGGTGTTTGAAATTCATTCCCGTTTCTTGCACGGGACCTAAGCATGCTCCCAAGGAGACAAATTTGTTTTTTCAACCAATTTATATGCATTGGAGAATGGGCATGTAGTTCAAATTTGAATTATGCACATAAAATGCCTAGAAAATCCAGTTAATGTATAAAAATGTCCAAACGAACCCCGAAAAATTCTATAATTTATCACAATACTCCTGTTGTTCTATGTTGACACTAGAAAATATTTGAAAGAAATAAGAGGCTACGGATATCATTTCGTCCCCAAAGGTGGCACGTTCCATACTGAAACCATCAGGCTTGTTGTGAGAAGCTCTGGTTTGTGAGAAGCTTATGCCCAAACCTGCCCCGAATGGGACAAAAAATTTACCATGGCATGTTGATGCCGCTCCATGATAGCATGCCAAGTTTCATGAAATTCAGATGAGTTTTGGATTTACTAGAATTTAAAAAACCAGGTATCTCAATGTTTGCGGCCGATTTATGGTGGCAAGGTGTTTGAAATTCATTCCTGTTTCTTGCATGGGACCTAAGCATGCACCCAAGGACACATATTTGAGTTTTCAACCAATTTATATGCACTGGAGCATGTGCATGTAGTTCAAATTTGAATTATGCACATAAAATGCTTAGAAAACCCAGTTAATGTGTAAAAATGTCCAAACAAACCCCGAAAAAAAAATCCAAAATTGAACACAACACTCCTGTTGTTCTATGTTGACACTAGAAAATTTTTGAGAGCAATAATAGGCAACAGATACCGTTTCGTCCCCAAAGGTGGCATGTTCCCTACGAAAACCCTCAGACTTGTTGTGGGAAGCTCTGGTTTGTGAGAAGCTTATGCCCAAACCTGCCCCAATTGGGACAAAATTTTTACCACGGCATGTTGATGCCGCTCCATGATAGCATGGCAAGTTTCATGAATTTCAGACGAGTTTTGGATTTACTAGAATTACGACAGCAGGTACCTCAATGTTTGCCGGAGAGCAACGGTGCCGTGGTGTTCGAAATTCATCCCCGTTGCTTGCATAGGACATTAGAATAAACTCATGGACACATGTATGATTTACAACCCATGTTGGTGCACCGGAGCATGTGCATGTAGTTTAATTTTGACATGTGCACCTGAAATGGATAGAAAACCAATTTAATGTATAAAATGTCCAAACGAACCATAAATAATTCCATTTTTTATGACACACATATAGTTGCATGTTCACTGTAGATAAAAGTTCTAGCAATTCAAACAACGTCCATTGCCGCTGTGACCCCATCATGTAATCCAAATCAAGATGAAAAATCAAGTAGATCCCACACAGTTTATTATCACCAACTGTGTGAGATGCAGTACAAAGTATCCTGGAGCACCGTTGGTGTATAGTACGCCTATGGCTTACGCGAGAAGGTGCGTCGGCTATGGTCCACAGCTGCCGTGTCAAGCACACTAGCTCGCTCCCCAAATATCATTTCACTGTTCAATCGTCGCCGAGGAAAGATGGGGACGTTGACCCGCGTTGTGAGGGCAACTTCGGTGGCCCACTCCGGCGAGAGCATGGCCGCAGCCGCCATGCGCGTGCTAACAAGGTGCATGAGTGCGGCCGCAATCTGCGACTGGGTTGCCAGGGCAGCCCAAACGGCCGCTGTTGCTTCTCTGGTGGTGGCAGCAACATGTGCCTCGAGGATAGCAACTAGGGAGTGCGGCACGGCAGATGTCCATTTCGCAGCAGCGGCCTTTGCCCTGATGAAGGCCGCCAACGACCATGTCGAGGCCGCCCACGCCCAGCTCGTGGCGGTTATCGCACAAATCGAGCGAAGCTTCTCCGACAACAGTCGGCAACCCACGGCCGAAGAGTTCGCAATCACCGAGAGTGATCGAGCAGCCGTCCATTCCTCCGCCGCATACCTTGCCACGACGGAGCATGTCCAAGCCCAGATCATGGCCGCCCACGCCCAGTTCGTGGTGGCCTTTTCCAAAGAGATGGCGGATGCAGATGGCGAGATGCTTGCCGAGTATGGTGTGATGGATGCCATGGAGCCCCTTCCCCAGGAGACCGCCGGGCACGAGATGGACATGGAGGCGGCGGCGGAGATCGACGAGCACCAGCCATAGTAGTACTCTTTGTTTTGTTTAATTAAGAGCATCGGTCTTTAATTTGTTAGAGCAATTTTTAGGTCAGCTAGCTCTGTTTAATTGCTGAACTTGCTCGATTATGAAGTGTGGGTGTGCTGTAGTCTCCTTTGTATACCCAAAATATGCAATGACATGGAAGACCACTGTAAACAGGGAAATTCAAACCAAAATTTTTTGACGTTCAAACTCATCACACACGAGTTAAGCTATCTAAATCGTATGTGATGTTCACATATCGTACGCAGTTCTGAATAAGGGACCGTGCCTGATGACACTTTGCGCGCTAGTTTTTTCGCTGAACCGATTCCAAATTTTTGGCTTCCGCAGAAATATCTACCTCCCCTTACCAAAAGCCACATTTCCCCTGTTTTCGCCTTCCTTTCCAAGTTGAAACCTTCACTGCTTGCTTGTAGTGCCGCCTCCTCGCCGGCAACCCTCCTTCACGCTGCTCGGCCTCGTCTATCGAGGCAGGTATTCCACACCCGACCCCCATCCTCCTCCTCCTTCCACAACCCACATGCCCCGACCACCGGCGCGACACCTTGCACGCAAATCACCGACCCCTCCACCAAATAAGCGCCGCCCTAAGCCATGGTGCACGCAGTATAGCCAGGATCTCAAGGAGCATTTGGTAGCGGAGAAGCAAATCATGGCCGCACGCGTGGATGAGGTCGTGATGGCTGCCATTCGTGTCAACCCCCAGATCTTGGAGGAGCATCTTGCCATTTGCTAGCTACGTTGGTTAAGCATGGTCGGTTTACCCGTTGCGTGTGCTGCTCCTGCCTTTCCTTAATAAATTCTAGTGCATTGTGCTATCTAATTTTACCATGCAATCTGTTGCTCTAGTGTATATGTTCTATATGTCATGCAGTGTGGTGCTCACTTATTAACTGTTTGGTTAATTAGTTGTCGTCTTCAGTTAACTGTTTGGTTCGATTCTGCAAATGTGATGTTCAATTCTTTAGGCTGCAATTTTGTCTTGTCTTCCATGTGAGAAATAAATCGAATTTATCTTTAAAAAAATACATGAGAAACGAATACAATTGCTATATTTCCAAGTTGTCAAGCATGATTGGTTTGGTTATACATTGTGCAATGTGGTGCTCAGTTAACATTTGGTTCATTTGTTGTGGTGTTTAGCTAACAGTTTTGTTCAATTCTGCAATGCAATGTTCAATAGTTGTGCGTGCATACTATTATTGTATACCATGTGAGAAGTAAATCGAATTTGGATGTACTAAATACATGAGAAAAAAATACAATTGCTATATTTGCAAGTTGTTAAGCATGCTTGGTTTGGTTAACTGTCAGATCTTCTATATCATGTTGTAATGGGGTTTGGCAGGTGCAGTTGTGTAACGGGGTAGCTGAGTGCTGAAGCTATATCACGTTGAAGATATATAATGTTGTACTCTGATGTATTTCAATTATGAAATCCTGCTTCATTAATATGGAAATGAAATATATTATGTGCTTAATATGAATGTCAATTAGATTAATAAATGGATTATTAATAATAGGGCAATTAGCCTGCTAATGGCCAATTAGTACGGCCAATTAGCCTGCTAATTGGGTTTTTTTATTGCAAACAGTTATTCAGAAAACACTGTGGGCGATGACCTCAGGCAACACACACAGTTTCTAGGAATAAACCATGTTGGATCATTGAACAATCACACACGACATTCTCTTCAAAACTGTTTGCAGCCTTTGACAGACAGTTTCTTCTACACACCGTGTGTGATGCATTCAATAATGCAAACGATAAAATTATTAATATTGTGTGCAATGTCAACGAATTTAATGGGGAAAATTGTGTGTGATGTACTTGTGAACGGAAACGTTTTCCTTGGAGCGACTGTGTCAGTCCGGGTTAGTTCCATTCAAATCATGCAAGTTAGAGTCCAAAACAAGGGCAAAAGTGTTTGGAAAAGTAGATACGACGGAGACGTATCAACTCCCCCAAGCTTAAACCTTTGCTTGTCCTCAAGCAATTCAGTTGATAAACTGAAAGTGATAAAGAAAAACTTTTACAAACTCTGTTTTCTCTTGTTGTTGTAAATATCTAAAGCCAGCATTGAAGTTTTCAGCAAAGATTTTGACTAACCACATTCACAATAACTCTTAGGTCTCAGGTTTACTCATATCAATGGCCTAATCAACTAGCGAGCAATAATAATAAATCTCGGATGAGAACACTTTCTCAAAACAATCATGATATGATATTACAAGATGGTATCTCGCTAGCCCTTTCTGAGACTACAAAACATAAATGCAGAGCACCTTTGAAGATTAAGGACTGACTAGACATTGTAATTCATGGTAAAAGAGATCCAATCATAGTCATACCCAATATAAATTAATAGTAATGAATGCAAATGACAGCTGCGCTCTCCAGCTAGTGCTTTTTAATAAGAGGGTGATGACTCAACATAAAAGTAAATAGATAGGCCCTTCGCAGAGGGAAGCAGAGATTTGTAGAGGTGCCAGAGCTCGGTTTTGAAATAGAGATAAATAATATTTTGAGCGGCATACTTTCATTGTCAACATAACAACCAAGAGATGGCGATATCTTCCATGCTACACACATTATAGGCGGTTCCCAAACAGAATGGTAAAGTTTATACTCCCCCTCCACCAACAAGCATCAATCCATGGCTTGCTCGAAACAACGAGTGCCTCCAACAAGCAACAGTCCCAGGGGGAGTTTTGTTTGCAATTATTTTGATTTAGTTTGCATAAAGCATGGGACTGGGCATCAAGGTGACCAGCCATTTTCTCGTGAGTGAGGAGCGGAGTCCACTCCTCTTGATAATAACCCGCCTAGCATGGAAGATAAGGGCAGCCCTAGTTGATACATGAGCTATTCGAGCATACAAAACAGAATGTTTATTTGAAGGTTTAGAGTTTGGCACATACAAATTTACATGGAACGGTAGGTAGATACCGCATATAGGAAGGTATAGTGGACTCATATGGAATAACTTTGGGGTTTAAAGGATTGGATGCACAAGCAGTATTCCCGCTTAGTACAAGTGAAGGCTAGCGAAAGACTGGGAAGCGACCAACTAGAGAGCGACAACAGTCATGAACATGCATTAAAATTAATAAACATTGAGTGCAAGCATGAGTAGGATATAATCCACCATGAACATAAATATCGTGAAGGCTATGTTGATTTTGTTTGAACTACATGTGTGAACATGTGCCAAGTCAAGTCACTTAAATCATTCAAAGGAGGATACCACCCCACCATACCACATCACAACCATTTTAATAGCATGTTGGCACACAAGGTAAACCATTATAACTCATAGCTAATCAAGCATGGCACGAGCAACTATGATCTCTAATTGTCATTGCAAACATGTTTATTCATAATAGGCTGAATCAGGAACGATAAACTCATCATATTTACAAAAACAAGAGAGGTCTAGTTCATACCAGCTTCTCTCATCTCAATCAGTCCATCATATATCGTCATAATTTCCTTTCACTTGCACGACCGAACGATGTGAATAATAAGAGTGCACGTGCATTGGACTAAGCTGGAATCTGCGAGCATTCAATAAACAGGAGAAGACAAGGCAATATGGGCTCTTGGTTAAATCAACAATAATGCATACAAGAGCCACTTCAACAATTTAATTATGGTCTTCTCCTATCGGCCCCCAAAGAAAAGAAAAGAAATAAAACTATTTACACGTGAAAGCTCCCAACAAGCAAAAGAAGAACGGGAAATCTTTTTGGGTTTTCTTTTTGATTATTACTACTACAGCAAGAAAAGTAAACTAACTAAAACCTACACTTATTTTTTTTGTTTTTCTTAAAGTTTATTAAACACACAAGAAGAAAGCAGGAAAAAGAAAAAAAATAAACTAGCATTGATATTACAGTGAAAGATATGAGCACCAACATCTAGCAATGAGTGTGTGTAAACATAAATGCAATGCGGGTGAGAAATACGTACTCCCCAAGCTTAGGCTTTTGGCCTAAGTTGGTTTATTGCCACGGATGGCCTGGCAGATATACATAGCCGTAGCCAGGCTCAAACTAAGCTGCGGCAATTATTGCCTCCTGGGCTGCAGCGTGGCGGCGAGCTGCCTCCGCCCTCCTCTCGTACTCATGTGCCTCCTCTCTGGTAATAACATATCTTCCTTTTGCCTGATAATCAAAGAGGCAGGAGCAGGGAGAGTAATACGGACAGCACGACGTTTGTCAAAGATTAAGCGATACCGGAGAGGTGATTCATTCCTCTCGATAAACTGGTGGTGGACCATAGCATTATAGTCTAAATAAGTAGGAGGCAACTCAATATCATCCTCACGAATGTCCACACCAAGAAAATCAGCTAAGTGGGTTGCATAAATTCCTCCAAAGAAATCTCCATTAAATCTATTATGGTGCAACCTACGTGCAACAATGGCTCCCAAGTTGTAAGTTTTGTCTCCTAATATAGCACTCCTAAGAATACTGAGATCAGGGACACACATGTGACATGCTTCATCTTTACCATTTATGCACCTACCTATGAAGAGAGCGAAATAATGTATAGCAGGAAAATGAATGCTCCCTATGGTAGCTTCTGCTATATCTCTAGATTCCCCCATAGTTATACTAGCAAGAAAATTTCTAAATGCAGATTTGCGAGGTTCACTAGCACTACCCCATTGTGGAAGTTCGCAAGCAGCGGTAAAATCCTCTAAGTCCATAGTATAAGATTTTTCATAGAGATCAAACATGACAGTTGGAGAATTATGTGAAGATGAAAATTCAAACCTCCTCACAAATGAACTAGTGAGATAGTGGTATTGGCGGCACTTCTCTGCCTTGAAGCTCACAAGATCAGCGTTACGCAAATATGCATTAAATTCTTCCTTGATTCCCGCTCGATCCATAAAGTTTTCTGAAGGCCATTCACAAGGCCGCACTGGAGCGTCCCTTGGTGGCTCATTGTCAGCATCACGCATTGCAAGCCTGGGTCCTTGCTTGAAGAACCACCTTGGAACATTTTCCTAAGCATATTTCTTCCTCTGAAAAATTTCTGAAATTTTTAGTAACTTCAAATAAAATTAAACCAAACTCCACAAAGTTGATAGCAACTACTCCTACAAGTGCCTAGAGACTATATCATGCATTAGAACTACTTGGAACCATATAAATTTGACATGCAAGCTCAAGAACATGGTCACCTAGGCAGCACAAATTTGCAATGAATAGAGCACTAGAACAAAAACTAATTGGACCAATGGAAGAGTCACATACCAAGGAACAATCTCCCCAAGCAGTTTTGTGAGAGATGCTTTGAGCAAGGAGATCGAAAATCGCAGCAAAATGAGCTAGAACTCGTGCTTGAGCTGGATATTGGTGTTTGCGGGAGGAAGAAGGGGTGTGTGGGTGCAGGAATAAGTGGAGGGGAGCCACCATGGGCCCATGAGTCAGGGGGGCGCGCCCAGGGGGGTAGGGCGTGCCCTCCACCCTCGTGGCCAGGTGCTTGCCCCTCCTGCAGTGTTCTCAGTGCCAGATATTCTCAAATATTCCAGAAAAATCATATTCCATTTTCAGGGCATTTGGAGAACTTATATTTTCGGGGTATTTTTTTATTGCACGGATAAATCAGGAAACAGACAGAAAAATACAATTTTTACTTTATTTCAACTAAATAACAGAAAGTAGAATGAGTGTACAGAAGGTCGTGCCTTCTAGTTTCATCCATCTCATGCTCATCAAAAGGAATCCACTAACAAGGTTGATCAAGTCTTGTTAACAAACTCATTCTGAATAACATGAAACCGAAGAAATTTCGAATAATACTATGTTACCTCAACGGGGATATGCACATCCCCAACAATAAGAATATCATATTTCTTTTTGACAATAGGAAGAGGAAATTCAAAACCTCCAAATATAATCGATGGAATTTTTCCAATAGAATTGATACTATGAACTTAAGGTTGTTTCCTCGGAAAGTGTACCGTATGCTCGTTACCATTAACATGAAACATGACATTGCCTTTGTTGCAATCAATAACAGCCCCTGCAGTATTCAAAAAGGGTCTTCCAAGAATAATGGACATACTATCGTCCTCGGGAATATCAAGAATAACAAAGTCCGTTAAAATAGTAACGTTTGCAACCACAATAGGCACATCCTCACAAATACCGACAGGTATAGCAGTTGATTTATCAGCCATTTGCAAAGATATTTCAGTAGGTGTCAACTTATTCAAATCAAGTCTACGATATGAAGAGAGAGGCATAACACTAACACTGGCTCCAAGATCACATAAAGCAGTTTTAACATAGTTTCTTTTAATGGAGCATGGTATAGTGGGTACTCCTGGATCTCCTAGTTTCTTATGTATTCCACCCTTAAAAGTATAATTAGCAAGCATGGTGAAAATCTCAGCTTCAGGTATCTTTCTCTTATTTGTAACAATATCTTTCATATACTTAGCATAACGATTCATTTTGAGCATATTAGTTAATCGCATACGCAAAAAGATAGGTCTAATCATTTCAGCAAAGCGCTCAAAATCCTCATCATCCTTTTTCTTGGATGGTTTGGGAGGAAAAGGCATGGGTTTCTGAACCCATGGTTCCCTTTCTTTACCATGTTTCCTAGCAACAAAGTCTCTCTTATCATAACGTTGATTCTTTGATTGTGGGTTATCAAGATCAACAGCAGGTTCAATTTCCACCTTATTATCATTACTAGGTTGAGCATCATCATGAACATCATCATTAGCATTTTCATTGGGTTCATGTTCATTACCAGATTGTGTTTCAGCATCAGAAATAGAAATATCATTTGGATTCTCAGGTGGTTCAGCAATAGGTTCACTAGAAGCATGCAAAGTCCAATCATTTTTCTTTTTCTTCTTTTTAGAAGGACTAGGTGCATGAACATTATTTCTCTGAGAATCTTGCTCAATTCTCTTAGGGTGGCCGTCAGGATACAAAGGTTCCTAAGTCATTCTACCAGTTCTAGTAGCCACTCTAACAGCATAATCATTTATCTTACTATTCATTTCATTGTGCAAATCATTTTGAGCCTTAAGTACTTGTTCTACTTGAGTGGTAACCATAGAAGCATGTTTAGCAATGAGTTTAAGTTCACCTTTAACTTTAGCCATATAATCACCCAAGTGTTCAATCATATAACCATTTTGTTTTAATTGTCTACCAAAATAATCATTGAAATCTTCCTGCTTAACCATAAAGTTATCAAACTCATCCAAGCATTGGCTAGCAATTTTAGTAGGAGGGATTTCAGCTTTATCATATCTATAGAGAGAATTTACCTTTACTACCTGTGTCGGGTTATCAAGACCATGAGTTTCTTCAATAAGTAATGGATTAAGATCATATGCTTCTTCAACAGGCAGTAAATTAAGACCGTGTATTTCTTCAATAGGAGGTAAATTCTTAACATCTTCAGCTTTCATACCCTTTTTCTTTCATATATTTCTTTGCCTCTTGCATATCTTCAGGACTGAGAAATAGAACACCTCTCTTCTTCGGAGTTGGTTTAGGAATAGTCTCAGGAATTGGCTCAGGAGCTGGCTCAGGAAGTGTCCAATTATTTTCATTTGTCAACATATTATTCAATAGAATTTCAGCTTCATCCGGTGTTCTTTCCCTGAAAACAGAACCAACACAACTATCGAGGTAATCTCTGGAAGCATCGGTTAGTCCATTATAAAAGATATCAAGTATTTCATTTTTCTTAAGAGGATGATCAGGCAAAGCATTAGGTAACATGAGAAGCCTCCCCCAAGCTTGTGGGAGACTCTCTTCTTCAATTTGCACAAAATTGTATATTTCCCTCAAAGCAGCTTGTTTCTTATGAGCAGGGAAATATTTAGCAGAGAAGTAATAAATCATATCCTGGGGACTACGCACACAACCAGGATCAAGAGAATTAAACCATATCTTAGCATCACCCTTTAATGAGAACGGAAATATTTGAAGGATATAAAGGTAGTGAGTTCTCTCATCATTAGTGAACAGGGTGGCTATATCATTCAATTTAGAAAGATGTGCCACAACAGTTTCAGATTCATAGCCATGAAAAGGATCAGATTCAACCAAAGCAATTATATCAGGATCAACAGAGAATTCATAATCCTTATCAGTAACACAGATAGGTGAAGTAGCAAAAGCAGGGTCAGGTTTCATTCTATCATTAAGAGATTGCTGCTTCCATTTAGCTAATAACCTCTTGAGTTCATATCTATCTTTGCAAGCTAAAATAGCTAAAGTAGCTTCTTTATCAAAAACATAATCCTCAGGAATAACAGGCAAGTCTTCATCATCACTTTCATCAATATAATCAGTTTCAATAATTTCTTTCTCTCTAACCCTAGCAATTTGTTCATCAAGAAATTCACCAATTGGCACAGTTGTATCAAGCATAGAAGTAGTCTCATCATAAGTATCATGCATGGCAGAAGTGGCATCATCAATAACATGCGACATATCAGAACGAATAGCAGAAGCAGGTTTAGGTGTCGCAAGCTTACTCAAAACAGAAGGTGAATCAAGTGCAGAGCTAGATGGCAGTTCCTTACCTCCCCTCGTAGTTGAGGGATAAATTGTAGTCTTAGCATCTTTCAAGTTCTTCATAGTGACCAGAAGATATAAATCCCAAGTAACTCAAAGAATAGAGCTATGCTCCCCGGCAACGGCGCCAGAAAATAGTCTTGATAACCCACAAGTATAGGGGATCGCAACAGTTTTCGAGGGTAGAGTATTCAACCCAAATTTATTGATTCGACACAAGGGGAGCCAAAGAATATTCTCAAGTATTAGCAGTTGAGTTGTCAATTCAACCACACCTGGATAACTTAGTATCCGCAGCAAAGTATTTAGTAGCAAAGTAATATGATAGTAGTGGTAACGGTAACAAAAGTAACGGTAGCAAAAGTAATATTTTTGGTGTTTTGTAGTGATTGTAACAGTAGCAACGGAAAAGTAAATAAGCGAAGAAAAATATGTGAAATGCTCGTAGGCATTGGATCGGTGATGGAGAATTATGCCGGATGCGGTTCATCATGTGACAATCATAACATAGGGTGACACAGAACTAGCTCCAATTCATCAATGTAATGTAGGCATGTATTCCGAATATAGTCATACGTGCTTATGGAAAAGAACTTGCATGACATCTTTCGTCCTACCCTCCCGTGGCAGCGGGGTCCTAATGGAAACTAAAGGATATTAAGGCCTCCTTTTAATAGAGTACCGGAACAAAGCATTAGCACATACTGAATACGAACTCCTCAAACTATGGTCATCATCGGGAGCTGTCCCGATTATTGTCACTTCGGGGTTGCCGGATCATAACACATAGTAGGTGACTATAGACTTGCTAGATAGGATCAAGAACTCACATATATTCATGAAAACATAATAGGTTCAGATCTGAAATCATGGCACTCGGGCCCTAGTGACAAGCATTAAGCATAGAAAAGTGATAGCAACATCAATCTAAGAACATAGTGGATAGCAGAGATCAAACCCTAACAAAACTAACTCGATTACATGATAGATCTCATCCAACCCATCACCGTCCAGCAAGCCTACGATGGAATTACTCATGCACGGCGGTGAGCATCATGAAATTGGTGATGGAGGATGGTTGATGATGACGATGGCGACGAATCCCCCTCTCCGGAGCCCTGAACGGACTCCAGATCAGCCCTCCCGAGAGGTTTTAGGGCTTGGCCGCGGCTCTGTATCATAAAACGCGATGAATCCTTCTCTCTGATTTTTTTCTCCCCGAAAGTTAATATATGGAGTTGGAGTTGAGGTCGGTGGAGCATCAGGGGGCCCACGAGGTAGGGGGCGCGCCCTAGTGGGGCAGGCACGCCCCCCACCCTCGCGGGCAGGGTGTGGCCCCCCTGACGTGGATTTTTCTTCGGTATTTTTCTTATTTTCCAAATAGATGTTCCGTGGAGTTTCAGGTCATTCTGAGAACTTTTGTTTCCGCACATAAATAACACCATGGAAAGTCTGCTGAAAACAGCGTCAGTCCGGGTTAGTTCCATTCAAATCATGCAAGTTAGAGTCCAAAACAAGGGAAAAAGTGTTTGGAAAAGTAGATACGATGGAGACCTATCACCCTCCGTGCTGGCAAAGATCACCCGCTCCGTCTCCACGAGCTCCGGATGCTGTCGGCGGAGCTCTTGCATGTAGACCTCATCGGTGGTTTCGGCCTTGAGGCGCTTTGACGCATCATGGTCCTCCTGTGCCATAGCCGAGGTCACCACCCCTGGCTCTGGCGGACCGAGGTCAACCAGACGTGTGCCGAAGAGGAAATTGAGCCTAGCCGCCACGCCGTGGTAGCGGACCTGCCAACAGTCATACTCCATGGATGCGAGCTCGCCGTGTGGGAGCTACCGAGCCACCGACGGGTGTGGGTCACCTGATCCGTAATATCGGCAACCCAAGTCCCCCACCACTGCTGCCGGACCACGAGGTAGGACCTCGTCGGTGGTCGGGCCCGAGGGAGGGCAGGGAAGTCCTCGAACCGGCGTAGGGGCGCGACTGCTGGCGGATCGGGTGACCGGCAATGGCGGAACGATAAAGAGCCGGCGGAGGATGATGGGGACACCTCGGCGGCCACCTCACCGGTGTCGTGTGAAGAGGCCGCGATAAACCTCTTTTTGGCCATTGGCTCCTCGAGCTCCCCGGCACACAAGCAGAGGTTGAGGATGGAGGCGGCGGCGACCTACCAATGGTTTCGAGCGAGGGAGGGGTGGTGCGTGTCTCTGTGAGCGGAGGTTTTGGGGAGTATGTGGTGTGTGTGGAGGCAGGGGGTGGGCAAGGTGGCTTTTGAGGAAATACCACAGCTACTGAAAATTTTACTAGTCGGGAGTAACAAGGCAGGGCTACTAAAATTTTGGATCAAGGGCGAGAAGATATTTTTGAGATTGGGAGGGATGCACAGGCGGGAGTAATAAGGTAGGGCTAGTGAAAATTTGGATCATGGGCGAGAAGATATTTTTGAGATTGCGAGGGATGCAGAGGCGGGAGTAAAATGTCGGGGCAACTGAAAATTTGAATCAAGGGTGAGCAGATATTTTTGAGATTGCGAGGGATGCAGAGGCGGGAGTAAAATGCCGGGGCTACTGAAAATTTGAATCAAGGGACTGTAGCAGAGCGGGAGTAACAGACATCGCACATGGTTCGCACATACTAATCATGTGCTATCAAACATTAAAACCTTCAAGGCGGTAGATATTTTCAAGATTACGAGGCAGTAGATATTTTCAAGACCGGGAGGCAAGCCTCATCGAGCCCAATCTACTGTGTTGATGTGAGGGACTGCAGCGCAAGGGCGTGGCACACGGGTAGTCTGCCTCAACCGTGTCTGTTGGGTACCCAACCGCAGACGGTTTCCACATCCAACTCGTGTGCTGTTTATAAATTTGGCAAAAAGAATAACACGGGAGAGGGTCAGAACACGAACACAATTGCATGTGGACCAAATATATGTATGAAAAGGGTGGTTTAATGTTCGAATACCCAATGCACAACTTTGATGCGGCACCAGTCGCGCAAAAGCACAGTATTGCTAGTCAGCAATCCCCTACGAACCCCACTTCGTGTGGGCGGTAAGGGAATCCTAGCTACGAATGCATGCCCCAAATAGCTAGGTCTGCAATCTCACCCTCCCGTAACACAAAACCTATAGGAGTCCATCATATATATGGTCAAACTTCCCCTTTCGCTTCCCGACAAAGGTGTACTGTGTGCCGACCCACAAATGTGTGCTTGTGGCGCGAGATGGGTGAGACCACATACGAACCACATGCGGGTGGCCCTACTATAAGGGTGTGGTGTGTGATATTTAACTACCATTCACAACTTTGAGGTGGCATGTGTGCCTCGCAAATTAACCGGACTTCCCCGACCCCCCGGAGTTGCAGGTAGCGCGAAGTAGCCACCCCCCGCACACACGCACGCGTCGGGGGGAGGGCATCTCACCAAGACATACTGTAACACGGACCAAGCAGAATCCAACTTGGTCGTACAACCTCTCCCGCTCGTTTTTGGTCAAAGTGATGGACGTCCACACATGTCCCCGCAAAATGGGCTAGCTTGTGGCCGATAACCTCGCGAGGGAGTACGGTATGAAGACAAACCCACTCTATGCATGTGGCCCAAGTATGTATATGGAAGTGGTGTGTGTGGTGTTTGAATACCCAATGCGCAAAGTTGATGTGGCACCATGCTTTGGAAGCGTAAAATCCCCATGCCGAGGGACGGTTCACGACGCGTAGCATGCGCACAAACTTAATTAGGCTTGGAATGGATCAACCTACTATACGGTAACTCGAAGAAAAGAAGAACAACCAGGTAACCTTTCTCGTCGTTCGTCGAAATGATGGACGTCCACGTGGGCCCACGAATATATATAGGCTTGCCGCCCATAACCAAGCGAGTGAGAGTGTGTCCAAAACAACCATTATTGCATGCTTGTGTCCCGAACGTATTTATGGAGGTGGGTGATGCATGCATATGTGTTGAATACCCGACCCAATGCACAACATTGATGTGGTGCATGCGTTGAAAATCGCAGAGGTCCCCACACAGAGCAACAGGTCGTTCATGACGTGTCGTGTGCTCGCTCCCCCTTCGTTCTAGCGGGATGGATTCATGTGTATAGATGCGCTGTTATATATATGTAATCTCACATCATGATCTATATCAAGGCCAAACAAAAATGTAATCCCCTCCTAAGTCAAATTAGTTAACCTCTCTCGTGCTGTCGGTGAATGTGATGGACCAAGCTGGTCACCCCCCCTTCGACACATACTATATATACACCTAGTAACATATCCCTAAAAGAATTAATCCTCCTTGTTCGTCAAACGTACCTCTCTCTCGCTCTAGGTAAAAGTTATGGACGACGAACTCACGGGCCCAACCCAGAAGTGATGCGTACGTCGCACGCGAGTGATCATCCTATATAGGACTACGTACCACCGTTTGCATGTGGCCCAAAGAGGTGTTTCTGTGATGTTTGGATACACAATGCACAACTTTGATGTGACACCATGTATATAGGAAATCAAAAAGTCCCCACAAAGAGCGTGAGGTTCATGACGCATGGTATGTGCTATATGTACGCCCCCATTTCACATGTGGTATATATATACTTCTACTGTATAGCACAAACCAAAAAAGAATCATTCCTTGATGATCAAATTAACCTCTCTCTCATTGGTTCAAAGTGATGGAGGACAACCTCGCATGCCCACGGATGGAAGAGCCACACGTGAGTGAGTTCCTATATATAGGCCAACCACCTCCTGCATGGTATTGTGTGATGTTTGAATACCAATATAATGTACAACTTTGATGTGGCACCTGCCTCGGAAATCGGAAAGTCCCCACATGGAGCGGGGTTATGACACGCATATATATAATATATTGTATTCATGTCGCCCCCTCTCTGACATATACATACTCCTATAGTGCATATACGTAACACAAACCAAAAAAACAACTATCCCTGTTGGTTAAATTAACCTCTCTCTCGTTGTACGTTCAACTGGTCGACGATGACCTCGTGGGCCCACAAAGAGAGGCACACGTGAGTGATATCATAGGACAAAACCACCACGTGCATGAGCCCGTGTGTTATGTGATGTTTGAATACCCAATGCACAACTTTGACGTGGCACATCACTACTGCAGGATGCGGCTAACGCGACATTACGATCAGAGACCCTTTCACGAAATTGTGTCCGATGGACTAATCGCAAACAGGGATGTAAAAAACCCGTAAATAAGGTGCAAAACATTTGCGATGGCGGAGCCATCAAACACGATTCAGATTTTAGTTGCGTGTGCGATGCAGGGCACATAGTTAATCCATTCGAACTGTTTACGATGAGGCAGAACAACAGAAATGGGTAGCCATATCAATCTGTTTGCGATATATGGCATACAGTTCGCTCCGATGAACTGTTTGCTATTAGGGAGTGCAATAGAAATGGTTAGCCAGATCAAGGTGTGTGATATACGACATACGGTTCACTCAGACGAACTGTTTTGATTAGGGAACACAGAGCCCTCGAACGAGCTCTCATGGGCACGCGAGGGCTCTCACAAGCACACTTGCGGCGTCGGCCATCGCGATGAGCTAGCATTCCTGAAGTCCTTTGGTGAAGCTTCTCAAGATCAGCGATGACTCAGTTGACAAGGCGACCGGCCTCGTTGAGCAACTCATGGGTGACAATGCGAAGCTCCTCAAGGCACTCGCCGAGAAGGAGGAGGAGGCCGCCAGCTGGAAGATGCTGCATGAGCAGAGCAGTGCCTCAGGGATGACGCTGACAGCAGTCGTCGAGGAACTGATGGGTGACTTGAGTAAGCTCCGGATCGAGCGTGAGCAGGAGGTGGAGGAATCCGTGGCTACTTTCAAGCAAAGTCGTGAGGAATTGAAGAAGGAGCTGGAGGATGTCATCGCCCGGCGGTCCATCGACGAGTAGAGACAGTAGCGACCCAGATCATTGTCTACAATTTCCTTCTTCTCTTGCCCCCGTGTCTTCCGGGCTTTGCCGCATGTGGCATTTTAAATTATCCGGAATATGTAAGGCAATTATTATCTATGCCATTATAAATTTGTCGTCATATTATCCGTTGCCATTTTATTTGTGGTCGTATTATCCGTTGCCCTATGTGGCAATTTAAATTAGGTAGGAATATGAGTTGAAAACACGAACAAAGCAAATGCTACCATGGGATCACAACCAAACACCCTCCATCCAGTTGCTTTAATTAACCCATTAATGTAGAAGTTGTGAGCAAGGAAGGCGGCGGCTCGTGCATGGAGGTCAAAGAGCTCGCTTCTCGGTGAGCATGGGCGGCCTTGCTACTCGCACGTGTCCCGTCGAGCCTGCGAGGTGGATAGGATGCACGAGTCCCGTCGTGCCTGCGCGGCGGACTGCTCGCACGCGTCTCGTCGAGCCTGCATGGCGGAATTCCCACGCTCGTCCCGTCTAATCAAATAACTGCACACACGCCACCGAGTATGGTTAAATTTTGACACGGTTAATATAATATAACCATTTGTGATATTAATGTGTCAGCTTTTTGTTTCAGAAAGGACTTCATTGGCTACTAATGTGTGCGCCTCTTCTCAAACTAGACGATTTTTGTACCACGGCATACATGTGCCATGTCATCAAACCATGCCAAGTTTCATGTTTTTTGGGTGAGTTTTTTATTTACTGGGATGTAAAAACTGAGATTCTCAATGTTTCAGGACGACGACAAGTTTGTAATTCATTCCCATTCCTTAATTGAGACGTGAACATGCACCCAATGACACATGTACGATTTCCCACCCATTTTGCTTCACTGGAGCATGTGCTTGTAGTTCAAATTTGAATCATGGACTAAATTAAATGCGTAGAAAACTTAATTACTAATATATACAATGGCCAAACGAACCCTGAACAGTTTCAAATTTCAGCACGACACTCCTGTTATTCTATGTTGCCTATAGAAAACAAAGTTCAAGGCGAGAAGAGGCAACGATCATCGTTTCGCCCACAAGAGGGGCATATTTCCCTACCAGAACCACGACGGTTGTGACAGGCTTTGGCTTGTAAAAGGCTTGTAATATAGCTTTGCCCAAATTGGACAATTATATGTACCATGTAGTGACATCATGCCAAGTTTCATGATTTCCTGGTGAGTTTTGGATTTATAGAGATTTAAAAACCGAGATTCTCAATGTTTGTGGCCAAGCCAGGATGGCGAGACAGTTGAATTCGTTCCCATTCATTCCAGGGGACCTAAACATGCACCCCATGGAAACATGTACGTTTTTTCTAGCCATTTTGGTGCACTGGAGCATGTATTTGTAGTTCGGATTCAAATTATGGACATGAAATGCCTAGGAAACTCAATTAATGAATAAGAAAGGTCAAACGAACCTTGAATAATTTCAAAATTCAGCGCGAATCTCCCATTGTTCCGTGTTGCATGTAGAAGAAAATACGAGGCTAGAAGAGGGAGCGATTATCGTTTGGCCCACGAGGGGGCATATTTCCCTATCGAAACCACGAGGGTTCTTGCGACAGGCTCCAGTCTGTAAGAGGTTTGTGTCGGATTTCGGGTTTCGGCAAAACCCTTGAGGTTCGAACACTGGGGTGCGCACGAAGATCTCTCCCTACCTAATCACGCCCTCACCCTCACCGCGATCTCAAAGCTTAGCACGTCGAACCCACAGAAAGAGAGACACCAGAGTAAATACTGGTTCGGGCCACCAATGTGGTGTAATACCCTAATCCAGTGTGGTGTGGTGGATTGCCTCTTGGGCTGAGGATGAATAGTACAAGGGAAGAACAACCTCCTGAGGAGAGGTGCTCTTGTGCTCGGTGAACTTGTGTGTGATTGAGGATGAACTGAATGACCCGTCCCCCTCGATGGTGGTGGCTAGTCCTATTTATAGAGGCCCTGGTCCTCTCCCAAAATATTGAGCGGGAAGGGATCCAACAACGGCCAAATTCGAAGGGAGTAAACTAGTGCAAGTAATCCTAACTAAAGGTGGTCTTCGCCTACCAAAGGTTCTGGTGGTGACGCCATCTTGGGCTCCACGGTGACCTCCGCCCTGTCGTCTTGCTGGTCTTGGTCTCGTTGCACTGATATGGAAACCCTTGCCTGATGCCTCGGGACTCCTCGCCCGCGCTTGCCCCTTTAGCACCAAAGAGGAAGCGAGGACACTGCACGCGCTGGCGCCCCCCTGGCACAGGTCGTCATGGCTTGCGTCATAGAAACCTCGCGAGGTGTCCCTTGCCTTGATCTCTCTGCCCCTCGTGAGCCAGCCCGGCGAGGCAGCCCCCGAGGGGGTCTTGTGTCGTCCGCCTCGTGAGGCTTGGCCCCTCGCGAGGGTCTTGAGTGTTTGCTGGTGAAGATGGGCCGTACAAGGCCGCTGGTGGAGCCACGCCATGGGCCGCAAGTAGGCAAGTCTTGGGACCCCCGTTCCCGGGACGCCGACAGTAGCCCCCGTGCCCAAGGCGCGCCCGGACTTGGCTTCGAGGCGAAGCCAAAGGGCAAGTGGCGATTGATTGGAAGTGGGCGGCCCCGCTTCCCCACTGCTGGCAACGCACTGCCCAACTCTTCCGATTCCTCGAACCTCAGCTTCCTCTCTCAATCCGACCTGAGCTTAGTCCTCTCCATCGCCATGGCGCCGAACTGAACGGAGAAAGGGAAGAAGCCCTTCTCCTCAACTAGCCAGCCTTCGGTCGCCGAGCCCGCCGTTGGCGGATCGCGGGTGCTCAATCGGGAGGCCATGGACAAGGTCCGCCCTACGCTCGCCACCAGCTTCAACGAATGGGGAGGGACGGTGGCCTGGGCTTCTTCCCGAGCTTCTATCTATAGAACAGCCACCGAGGTCCAATTCATCATCGACACCCTGTGGGCCGGCCTGGTCCCTCCCTTCTCCGCCTTCGTCAATGCCGTGCTTACTCATTACCAGATCCATATGCTGCACCTAGATCCCCAATCAGTCGCCCTTCTTGCCGTCTTTGCCTTCGTCTGCAAGGCCATGGTGGGCATTGCCCCGTCCGTGGCTTTGCTGCGCCATTTCTTCTCACTGCACCTGACCGACCCCCGGCAATGCTCGGGGTGCCTGAGCTTCCAGGCCGTGGCGGCGACAGCCGGCTCGGGGATTGACTTTGAACTCCCACCGTCCGCGAATGGGTTTCGGACGCGGTGGGTGTATGTGGATGTTGGCGTGCGCAACCCTTTGCTCTTGCCTCCGTCGGCGCCCCCTTCCCCAGCTCCGGCTGGGATCACGAGGAGCTCGCGGGCTCCCGCCTTGCCTTCGTATAGCTCCGGTTGAGGAGGCTGAAGGACCTTGGTGTGACCGCGCCCAAGGTGATGAAGGAGGCCCTCCGACGCCGCATCGCCCCACTCCAGCGCCATTCCCAGCCAATGTGGGCCTTGACCGGCGACCAAGATCGCATGAGGCTTCAGGAGTCGGGGCTCCCAGCCGAGGCACGAAGAACGGTGCTCGAAGTCTTGGCAGGCGACCCCTCGCCAGGAGACTTGCCGCAGGAGTGTTGTCTCTTGTACTGCTGCTCGAATAGGGTTTAGTTTGCGGGGCAGATGCCCCCTTTCGATGAATGGGGGCTGCGTCCAGTCGGTCTCGTGGGGCCCCGCGAGAATCCCGTCACCGTGGTCCCCCTTCTTGTCGCCGGCGCCGAACTTGCCCCAAGAGTGGACGCAGGGGGCAAGCGCCGCTGGAGACCAGAGGCGCGGGTGCCGAGGTGTCGACGCCGCCCGAGGCTCCCAAGGCGCCATCCTCGGGAACCCGTGACTCTCACCCTGGGGTGACGGTTGAGGAGGCGACGCGAACCGCTGCTCCTGAGGCCGAAGCTCCGGAGGCCTCAGAAGGCCATCGCGAGGCGGAGCCCGACGACTCTCCCCAGCTTGGCGCTCCCGAGGTCGTCTCCTCGGGTGCTTCGCCGGTCGCGCCCAGCGCTGGTCGGCACGCCCAACGCTTCGGCCGGCTACGCGTGGACTTCGATGGGCTCCGCAAGAGGAAGGGGTCCCCAAGCTGCAGCAGTGGCGCCTTCCGGCCGCTGAAGCAGAGGAAGTACATCGCCATAGATGAGTCAGTACCTTATCTTTGTGATTCCTCGGGTGCTGCTTCCCTTCCTGATGGTGGCTCTTCAGGATCCCTTCTGCTAAGGCTGTGAAGCCTCCCGGGAAGCAACCTCCTCCAGCCTCGGATCTCCCGCTGGCCTTGAGCGTCCCAAGCCAGCATGCCACCCCCGGCGCGAGGTCGGCCAGAGTGGCAGGCATGCTGTCTTGGCACCTCGAGCCCGAGTCCCTGCAGTCCCTTCTTCGTGGCCTCGCCGGGGGTGCGACGAGCGTGCCAAGGGCTCCTCCTGTGGTTGTGGACGGCGGCTGGATGGCTCCGGTCTTGGTTTCTTCTTCGAGCAGCAGATCCTCACCCGTCCAGGCCTCCATCGTGGCCCAGATGGTGATCGGGGAAGCGCCAGCTCCCAGCCCCCTGCTGGGAGGGAGCGAGCCGCTTCGGCCCCCTTCAGCTACCCCCGCTGTGGAGGACGGAATCAGCCGCGCGCTCAAGTTTGCACACAAACGGAACGTCGTCCGCCAAGAGTTGTTTCAAGAGGCAATGGGCGCAATGAGCCGGCTCGGTGGAGAAATCGCGGATGTTGACACGCGCCTCGAAGCTGAGGGTCTTCGGCTGGTGGACGAGTGGCATAAACTGAAGGTGGCCATCAACCTCGGGAGCCACCAGCGCGAGCTTGATAATGCGAAGGCCGAGGCGTCTCTTGTGACCTCATGCGAGGCCTACACTCAAGCCTTGGAAGAAGCCAGGGAAGCGGATCGCCGCCGCGAGATTGCAGAGAAGCGCGTGTGGGAGCTCCAGGCCTGGAGCGCCTCATTGGAGCAGCAGGTGGAGGCGCGCAAAGCCGCCCAGGCGTCGATGAAGGGGATGCTTGCCGAGGAGGAAGAAATCCTGAAGCGCGAGGACGCGCTGGCGCTGGAAGCAACGGAGCGCTGCCTCGACCTTGAGCGGTTGGAGACAAGGGAGCCCCAGGTCGCCCAAGCAGAGGATGCTGTTGGTGTGCGCGAGGCCAAGGCCTAGGAGGAGGTTGATCGTCGGGTGGCCGCGGCTCGCGCGGATCTTGTGGGAAGGTACGACCTGAAGCTGAAGCTGGTGGAAGCCGAAGCTGTGGGCAGGACTACCGCCCTCAGGTCATAGCTGGCTGAGGTGGAGCGCGAGAAAGCCGCGGCAGCCGCCCTGGTCTCGGTGCAAGCTGAACTGGCTTCCGCCCGCGCCGAGCTGCTTTCTCTTCAGCAGCGAGCCGCCAGCACCGAGTCCTTCGTGCAGCAGAGTAGGGAGGAAGCGCTCTAGCGGCAGACGCTGGAGCGTGAGCACGCTCCCATGCTCCAAAGCCTCAGGATCAGGGCCAACGCGATGCTGGGTGCTATATGCGACGAAGACGCACCCCATCCCCACTCGAACGACTATGCCAGTCACCTCCTTTTCTTCAATGACGTGATGCCATGCCTCGAGAACCGATCCGAGAGGGCTTGCACGCTTGTTGAAGAGAGGAGCCGCGGCCTCCTCAGGCGCGCGTTTCCCCACGTCTCCAGCCACCTCCAGAACACCTACCCCAACTTCGATTTTGACGCCGCCATTGCCCCCATGCCCGGGGCCATCCGGGGCGACCTCGTGCGCTCGGTAGAAGACAATGTGGATGCTCTAGTCAGGGCCTTCACTTCCAAGGACGACGCGGTGGTGGTCACCGCGGATGAAGGTGACGTGGTCGACGATGGTGAGGGCGGCGCCGGTGATGGCGACGGTGACGCCATCGACGACGACACGAATGGCAGCGACGCGTCCGAGGGTGACCCAGAGGACGCAGTGAGCGACATGTCCGATTGAGCACGTGCCTCCTCGTCATCGTCCCTGCATGCGAAAGCTCGGGCATGACCCTGCAAGTTGTAAGAGCATTTTGGGAGGGGAAGCCCCTCATGTAAACAAATTACTGCCTCTATTCTTTAGGCCAAGCTGGATATGTGTCTTCATGAGCCCGCCAGTCTCGCTGCAAGTTTGCTGCTGTAATGTACCTTAGGCAGGATAGATCCTGAACTGGCTCGTGAGGCCGTGAACTTCTGAGGAGCCCGCCGATCCGTTTGGGAGCGCCTTGCGAGAAGTAAACGTCGTCCATGGAAGAATGTGCATGCAGCATGGGTGCGTCGCGCCCAGCCCCCGCTCGCAAGGAGCTCGCAAGGGGGGAGGCAGCACGTGCGAACTCTGAATCAGGGCAAGGAACCAGATCGCAAGAAATCGCACAAACGATGAAAGACACCCCCCATGCATAACAATGAAAATTCAACTTCAAACTTAAATCCAAAGCCAGAAAGTAGGGCTACAAAAAAGAGGTTAAAAGCAAATGGCCGTGTCCGGCGCCTAGTCTAGTCTTCTTGTCTTCTCACCAGCGCGGAGCTAAGTGCTGCCACTGGGACGTGGGAGGGGGCCCCCGAGGCCCGAGGGCGGCACTCCTGGGACTCTGGGGCATGTACAACCCCACTCATTATTACGTGAGAGTGTCACGAGCGGAGACCTTCACAGGCGTGAGCCTTACTTCATATCGCCAGACGAGGGCCCCGCCTTGCGCCGCCCTCGACCACCATTGGGGCGTCCGGAAACCAGGACGAAACCAAGGGGCAAAGGGGACGCCAGCGGCGCCCTCGGCGACCATGGGTCCTCTGCCGGGGGAAGGCTCACCGGCACCACCCCGGCAAAGGGCCTACCTCTGGGGGACGCCTTGCTTCGCACGACGCGGGGAGGAGCCTTGCTCCCGGCCCCTTCCCTACAGCCCTCAGTGTGCTCCTCCTGGTGGAAGGGAGGCTGTCGAGCTGGGGCCACCTTCCGCCGCTGTGACCTGATCCTCCTGCGACCCATGGTTAGCGTAAGCTTGCTCCTGAGAGGTTAGTGGTACCCTGTAGCTGTAGTCGCCGGCACGGTCGGCGAGGTTCCCGGGAGGCTCCTGGAAGGCCTCTGCTTCTAGTGCCTCCTCCTCCTAGCCTGGCTCGAGGAATGAGCCAGGCTCGTCCTCCAGCGTGTACTCCTGGTCCACCATGCGGGGCACGTAGGCCTCCGAGGCCGTCGCCCCGAAGACCTCGCCGAAGTGCCCCACGCTCCACGTTGCCCGGCCTAGTGCGCCGCCCTGAGGATGGTAGGACGGCATCCCGCTGGGGCCGCGGGTGGCGATGCTCGTGCCCGCGCTCATCGGAGGTGGCGTGGGTGCGATTGGGCGTCCAGTGCTGCTAGTCTCGCAGGTGTCGATGAAGCCCCCTGGCGCGCCCGGGGGTGCGCGGGCGCGGCGAGGCCCGCCATGCGATTCGGCCGTGGCCTAAGGCGTAAGTAGGGAGCAGAAGGGCGGTGCTCCCGAGGCCGTGGTGTCCAGTAGCTCGGCGACGCACTCCAGCAGCGCATCCCAGCCGCTCTCCATCAGCCGGCATCGCAGCAGCTCCCGAGCCACCGTGAGGGCGGCTCTCATGTTTGCTTGTTCCCGCTGGGTGTGCGGCGCCGTGGCCACAGCGTAGCTTGAGGCCCTTGCGGATGCCTGCACCTGTCGTGGGGTGAGGGTGGATGGCTTTTGACATCGCCGCCCGCGCCCTGCGGTGTTTGGCGGTGCGCATGCCGCCTGGGGCACAGTGTTGAGGTCTTCTCGGGCGGACGACGCCGCCCGGGCTGGCCAAGCTGCCCAGCGGTCGGCGTTGGTCCTTGGGTCGCCAGACATCGGAACTGCAGAGTGTCGGTGGATCAACTGGTGGAAGAGAGTCTCCGGTGCACCCCTACCTGGCACGCCAAATGTCGGATTTCGGGTTTCGGCAAAACCCTTGAGGTTCGAACACTGGGTGTGCATGAAGATCTCTTCCTACGTAATCATGCCCTCACCCTCACCACGATCTCAAAGCTTAGCGCGTCAAACCCGCAGAAAAAGAGAAACAAGAGTTTATACTGGTTTGGGCCACCGATGTGGTGTAATACCCTACTCCAGTGTGGTGTGGTGGATTGCCTCTTGGGCTGAGGATGAACAGTACAAGGGAAGAACAGCCTCCTGAGGAGAGGTGCTCTTGTGCTCGGCGAACTTGTGTGTGGTTGAGGATGATCTGAATGACCCGTCCCCCTCTATGCTGGTGGCTAGTCCTATTTTATAGAGGCCCTGGTCCTCTCCCCAAAAATTGAGCGGGAAGGGATCCAACAACGGCCAAATTCGAAGGGAGACAACTAGTACAAGTTATCCTGACTAAAGGTGGTCTTCGCCTGCCAAAGGTTCTGGTGGTGACGCCGTCTTGGGCTCCACAGTGACCTCTGGCCTGTCGTCTTGCTAGTCTTGGTCTCGTTTCACCGATATGGAAACCCTTGCCTGATGCCTTGGGACTCCTCGCCTGCGCTTGCCCCTTTAGCAATAAAGAGGAAGCGAGGACACTGCGCGCGCTAGCGCCCGCCTGGCGCCGGTCGTCATGGCTTGCGTCATAGAAACCTCGCGAGGTGTCCCTTGCCTTGATCTCTTCGCCCCTCGCGAGCCAGCTGGTGAGGCAGCCCCCGAGGGGGTCTTGTGTCGTCCGCCTCGTGAGGTTTGGCCCCTCGCGAGGGTCTTGATTGTTTGCTGGTGAAGATGGGTCGTACAGGGCCGCTGGTGGAGCCACGCCATGGGCCGCTGGCAGGCAAGTCTGGGGACCCCCGTTCCCGGGACGCCGACAGTTTGTAATAAAGCTTGGCCCAAATTGGCAATGTTTTTACCACGACATATATGCGCCATGACGTGACACCATGGCACCTTTGATGACTTTCTGATGAGTTTTGGATTTATGGGGATTTAAAAACCGAGATTCGAAATGTTTGAGGACGAGCCAGGACACCGATATAGTTGCAATTCGTTCCCATTCCTAGCATGGGACCTAAACATGCACCCAAGAACACATGTATAATTTTTCTAGCCATTTTGGTGAACTGGAGCATGTATTTGTAGTTCAAATTTGAATTATGGACATTAAATGCCTAGGAAACTCACTTAGTGCATAAAGAGGCCAAACGAAACATGAATAAGTTTAAATTTGAGCACGGATATCCTGTCATTCCATGTTGCCCGTAAAAGAAAATAAAAGGCGAAAAGAGGCAGTTATTACGTTTCGCCCACAAGGGAACACGTTTCCCTATCGGAACCATGAGGCTTCTTTGCGAGAAGCTCCGGTTTGTAAGATGTTTGTAATAAAGCTTGCCCAAATTCGACATTGTTTTTACCACGACATATATGTGCCATGGCGTGACACCATGCCACCTTTGATGACTTTCTAGTGAGTTTAGGATTTACGAGGATTCAAAAACCGAGATTCCAAATGTTTGAGGACGAGCCAGGATGCGGGTACGGTTGTAATTCGTTCCCATTCCAGGCATGGGACCTAAACATGCACCCAAGGACAGATGTACAAATTTTCTAGCCATTTTAGTGAACTGGAGCATGTATTTGAAGTTTTGATTTGAATTATGGACATTAAATTCCTAGGAAACTCAATTAGTGTATAAAAAGGCCAAACGAACCTTGAATAAGTTTAAATTTCAGCCCGGATATCCTGTCATTCCATGTTGCCCGTAGAAGAAAATACAAGGCGAAAAGAGGCAGTGATTACGTCTCGCCCATAAGGGGGACACGTTTCCCTATCTGAACCATGACGCTTCTTTGAGAGAAGCTTCGGTTTGTAAGAGGCTTGTAATAAAACTTGCGCCAAAATGGACGAAAAAAATTCCTCGACATATATGTGCCATGTCGTCACACCATGCCAGGTTTCATGATTTTTGGGTGAATTTTGGATTTACGGGGATTTAAAAACCGAGATTCTTCTCACGAAATGTTTTCAAATAGCACACGGTTCACTCACGAAAGGAGTGTACCTACCAAACCGTGGCCGATGCCCCCCTCTTCCGCTCCCCTTGCTGCGCGCACGATCTGAGTCGTGCATTCTGATTTGCCAGAACCCAAACACCACGAATCGTACATGTGCACCATTGGATGCTCCTACATCGAACGGCAACCCTAAGCCCTTTTGATAGCACATGCAGTACATGGGCAAGCATTGTGCACATGCGTCCTGCTAGCTCACACTTCCTTCTCTACTAGGTTTTCTAAACAGGCTACCCTTTCTCGCCACTCCTCTCATCGGCTTCCTGCCTCTTCTCCCATCGTTTTCCCACTACCAGTGTCAATGCTCATTGAAGGCTAGCGGCGACACACCGTCCATGTAAATATCCCACACAGTTTCTAAAAGCACAAATGTGTGTGATAGGAGGGAGTAGGTCCCATAGGGTGACCAGCATGAAACGCCTTAATGGCAAGGAGGAAATTCTTATCAACAAGGTGCGGCTTCTCATCCACTAGCCTAGTCGAATAGAACGAAGAGGTTAAGCATGCTTGGGCTTGGAGTAGTCCAAGGATGGGTGACCCGGTGGGAAGTTGCATATCTCAAGCTACATTTAAGTGCCATGACACAGTTATTATAGAGATATATTATATCTCTATAGTCACCTATCATGGCAATTGTATAAACCTTGGGATCCTTGTTTTGCTAATTTGTGGACTATGTTTTTATGGGTTATTTTTTGCTCTAATAAATTAAAGAATGATTGACTTGACATGTCATGGCAATTATATAAACCTACTATGTTTTTATGGGTTATTTTTTGCTCTAAAAAATTAAAGAATGATTCACTTGACCTGTCATGGCGATTATATAAACCTTTTTCAGGTTGCATGCAGGGTATAGGGGGCAAGGTGTTCTTCATAAGCATGTCTGCCTTGTGCGGCTTATAGACGCGACACATATCTATGGGCTCCCCGAGGTATAGATATTATCCTTTACCGACAATTAGGGGGAGCCCACACAATCTATCCCTTTGGGCCAACAACAAGAAGGGTTTGACCATTATAGTTTCCTATTGATACTAGTAAGGTACACATGGATTGCACGCATGAGATTTGGTAACCAAATTATGAATAAATACCACACTATAGCATGTAAGCTTTGAGTCATATATGCATGATGTAGATGTCCCTTTGAATCTTATAGTTCATCAGATCCAAAATCAATTAGTTTTATAAAAAAAAATTTAAGATTCATGGAATTGTGCATTGTAAAGCATAAAGTAAAAAAACAAAAAGTGACAATTCATTTGGAAAAAAAGTTTGGGCAATTAAGATATGGAAGATTCTAGAACAAAGGAGAAGTGCTTGTGTTTTGAGGTTTGTGCATTATGCTTAAGTTCAACCATGGATTCTTCTAGATAGTACATGTGGCAAAATCTGCTGGAATGTAGATGACATCCAACGGGAAGTAGTGCTCGGATTTGCAATCTCTGTACCGTCGGATTGGCTTCATCCAACGACCAACTTTCAAAGTTATCCGCACACTATATAGGGGTATAGATATGGATGTGTCCCATGCTAGAC
>NC_057808.1:161454701-161509130 GCF_018294505.1 Triticum aestivum | reverse complement strand
GCAGGCGCCAGCGCGGTGGAGCGACTGGAGGCAGTGCCCGCCATGGCACGCCAACTCGCTGGAGAACGTCGTGCCGGAGAACCTGCCCCGGCCGTCCGCGCGCTGGAGATACAACACGCGGCGTAGGGGCCGCCGACAAGGCGTATGCTCCAGCGCCCGCGGCGTCGCCCGACGCCGTGCTCCCGTTTGTGGCGCTCCACTCCGGCTCTGGCATGGGCTGCTTCTCCCTCTAAAGCTATGTGATGTAAATTGTTATTAAGTGGGTGATTAGACTAGCTGATTAATTAGCTTAGCTTCTAAAAGAAATAAGCTCTCATATTGGTAAGAGCTGGGAGTACATACGACCAACGTATTGTTTTATCTGTGATGATATTCTTCTATGTATTTTAATTCATTGCTCGAAAAGAGCTACTAGTAGTTAGTCATTATTTCTCTGGCTTATTATTGGCCACATGAACGACGTAGCAAAGAAGCCAATATTTTGATATTGTTGTATGACTGAGTATGATAACTTGGCATGTATAGATGTAGTGCACTTGGTTGCTTTTGGGTGTGATGGATGAAGTTGGTACCTTCTGTTGAAATTTGTGTTTGATTGATGTCATATATGTGTGATTCTTGTCAATATATATACTGTTATGCTTCGAAATACAAATGAAATGCTGCCAAAATTTTGAATTTTATGTGGTTTCATTTTTCATTCCATCTCTTTAACCAAACACAAAAACAAAACCGATCCATTTCACTTTTCTATTTGTAACAAACACAGGAATGGAACGGACCTGTTCCAGTGGAACCATTCCCTTCCGTTCCACCACTTGTTGCTCAACCAAACACACCCTAAGCAACCAAAACCGCGCGATGCCTCCATTATCCAGCAGAAGTAACGAACACCGCACCTTCCTCGCCTCAGTCACCGCCGCCGCTTCCGGCGCTCTCCGGTTACCCGTACAACATGACCCCGTCTCCCGCTCGAATCCTCATCTTCCTCCTACCCACCCCAAGTCTCATACCCCCGCCACCCGTCAGGCGGCCGCACAGAGCCTTGGCCGGAACCGCCCGCTGCGCCCCGGAGGCTGTCGCCGGCGGGGGCTTCGTCGTCATTGAGGACGACCTCTCTGAGCTTCTGCAGGTCCATTTTTCTTTCGATTCTTTACCCCTTTTAACCTGCTAGTTAATTTCCTCTATTCCACTGAAATAATTAAGGCCCTCTTTGTTTGGGTTGGAGCTTTAGCTTTTGGTGCTTCTATGCTCCTAGAAGCACAAGCTTAAACAAACATCAAAATTCTTAAAGGACCGTGGCAACAACCAATACATGTTATGAAGTGTCGGTAGAGGTCTAGCAGTAGTAATAAATTGGGAACCTGCCTAAAAATTGTAACAAATTGGGCCTCTATCAGTTATTTAAGAGCTATGTTACTGATGTTTCAAATCTTTTATGCTGCTTGGTTTGTTTCAATTGTCTGTATAATTAAAAGAATCTGCTTTAGTTTGAGGAAATTTCTGAACAGTGGAGGATGACTTCCAGTTGCAGATATTATGATACCTGAGCATTGGGACAAGACCATGCCTAAAAGGGCTAAGGATAAGTGCTATTATTTCTTTAAGAGTAATGTTACTGCTCTCGGGGTGGGCCTAGAGCAAAGGTGACAGGGGTGCACCGCCATAGGGATGTGCATCGATGAGCTTGAACATCAGATGTCACATGCATGTAAACAGAGGCCATGTCAAGAGGAAATTAGAAGGTGTACCCGGTGCTCTGTGGACCCTTCTAGGTTGACTGTAGGTTTGCCCCTGACTGCTACGCGCCAAACCTGTTTTAATACAAAATATGATCTTATGTCCATCACAATTCTATGCTGCAAAGTCGTTTACCAGTTACCACACCCACAGCGGACTTTTTATTTCCTGATAACGGAAGCTTTTATTGCCCCCAGTCTCTACCAAAACGGTGTACCTGGCCATGTTCGCGGGCCCTACTTGTTGTGGTTAGGAACACCTGGTATGGCAGCCTTGGGCACCCCTAAAGTTCAAGTTCTTCGTTTGGCTGGTGTTGCGCGATCGTTGCTGTACGTCGGACAGATTGGCTAGGCAACCACACCGGGCTGTTACCCCTATGCTGCCAGTCTGATGAGACGATCGGGCACCTGCTGCTGCAATGCGTCTTTGCGGGCGAGGTCTGGGTTTGTATCTGCCTGGATTGGGTTCCAGCACCCCGCTCCCCTACCGACACTGCCAGGGGCATAGCCAGACCCCTGGCTACCCGGGCCGTAGCCTGGGGCGTGGAGGGAAAAAGCTTCGTTGTCTGTGTAGGTACAAAATGGGGTGATATTAAAGGCTATATACACAGCTCGCCATGCAATACGAGCCAGACAACAATCGGAAAAGAGATATTGGATGGCATCCTATTTATGAAAGAAGCTACATTGCTTGTCCCCCTTGCCACATATGTTTAATCAGATTGTCCTTAGTAAGGATGACTTTCGGCATAGAAACCAAAGGAACAATTTGATCTTTGAAGGTATTTTAAGACGACGCCACAATCTTTTAGATTTAAACCTGACGCTTAAATTGGTGCATATTTTGTCTAGTTGTGTATAAACTGGGTAACATATGAGATATGAATCGATCCTTTTCAGATTCTACCTAGGGATTTACGAGATAATCTGCAGAATGAACCTAGAAGGGACCAGCTGTTGGAGGTAAGATGTTGAACTTGTCTCAACCTCTGTCTGTGTCAACCACTCTTGAGACGATCATATTTGAATATTCATTTGAAATAATTTAATTAGCATAAACTATCGCAACTGATGAGTAGTGAATTAGGTTATTCTAGATTTGGGGAGACGACCTGAGGCACGTTTCCTTGGTAACTCTGGTGGCCAGTATCTACGGGATAACGAGGTATGCAACTGTAAGTTAATTCTTAAAAAAACAGTAGGATAATTCTAATTTTACAATATTATGTTTGATTCCTGTTTTTATACTTGTGTTAACAATATTATTAAATGAAATCATACCATGAAATAAAAGAGTTACAATAGAGTCACACATATTCTTTCATCACAGTGTGGTTGGTTTTATTCTCATATCGATTGTGTCAGAATTATGTATTAATAATTACTCTACCCATAATTTTATTAAGTTCGATGCAAGGCAACTAGGCCAAATCATCTACTTGCTAGCAGAGAGATGGCAATGGGTAGGGTATGGGCGGGTACAACCCCCTTCTGCCCAAACTCATACCCGCAGAAACTTTCTGTACCCACCCACTTCAATACCCATGGGCATAAAACTGAAACCCATGCCCATACCCATTGGGTATCCTATACCCAATGGGTATCTAGTGGGTATAATATGTAATATTTACATTTTGACGAAGTAGAGAAATGAATCTAAAATTAAATTGATGATGGGAGAGCATTCTAGCACCTATACAACCTCCTCCGGTGGGTGGCCTCTTGGAGGCGGCAAGGGAGTAAGAGCAACGATTGGTGGAAGCCCAGCATAGTGGGAGGCAGCGATTGGAACCTGGAATCGCTGGATCGAGAGTTGGACAAGAGTCTGGTGGCGATGAGTCGAGATCTCGTTGTTTTGAGGAGTCACAAAGGACATAGGAGGACTGGTGAGCTGGTGGTTGCGGGCCTATGAGCTATGGCTGGTTTATGGAATAAGGGATTTGGGATTGGACTATAGGAGTTGGATGTTGACCCTACATGTCATAGGAGCAATTTTCATTTTTTATTCTGGGTATCCATTGGGTTACCCATGTGTTATTTGTGTCGAATATTGTGTACAAGTTAGGTTACAGTTGGACTCTGAGTAGTATTGTGTTTACATAGGATATGGAGTCGTGTCCTAGTAGGACACTTGTATCCTAGGCCTCTCATATATAGCGAGGGTAGACACACGATCTAACCTATGCCAACATAATAGCACAGGCACGCGGGGGAGCCGGCGGCGTGTGCCGGCGCCCGAGCGGCCGGGGTGCGGTATTGTGATGGTGTCATGGGGAGGAGCGCCCGTAGTCATGCCCCGGGATGTAGCCATATCGGTGTCGACTCTCCAAGCATTTACACCGTAGCCCCTCCATCAGCATAGAGTGAAGTCTTCCGTCAGACTCCAAGCTCTCTCATGTGTGCATCCCAGGGCATGACTACAAGCGCTCCTCCCCATGACACTGTCACAATACCGCACCCCGGCTGCCCGGACGCCGGCACACGCCGCCGGCTCCCCCGCGTGCCCGTGCTATTATGTTGGCATAGGTTACATCGTGTGTCTACCCTCGCTATATATGAGAGGCCTAGGATACAAGTGTCCTACTAGGACACGACTCCATATCCTATGTAAACACAATACTACTCAGAGTCCAACTGTAACCTAACTTGTACACAATATTCGACACAACTCTAACAAACTCCACCCTGGCGAATATTCTCCACCACCTTGAATTCATCAATGCGTCAAACTTCCATGTACATTGGACTTGAGCTTATCCCATGAGCACCGCTGCTACTCCAAAGACTCCATATGACTCCACCTGCAACTTGTAGTCCCTCCTTTTCCTTGATCACAGTCAACACTCGAACAAAATTAAGTTCCTTGTTACTCTAGTTTGTGCTCCTAACTTCCAGAGTATCCGTTCAATGCCATCACACACCGATCACTGACCTGCGTGAAAGTGAACAACTCACATATTGGGTGTCACATATAAGAGTTACCTGAACTCAACAACACCGCTCTTTCTTGACCGTCTGTCTGAAACTTGAAGGAATTTCACCATTGCTTGTAGTCATCCCGAGTCAAATTCGCAGTTGTCTCACCACAGTATGACCACCAGAGCCCTGGCCCGTCTCCATGTCCCGTGCACGCCGCACACCTCGCCGCTATTACCGCGTCGAGCCTCCACTGTCCTGGTCGAGTCTCAAGGGTCGCGAACCCACACCACGCAACCCCCACTACAGAGTACCATCGATCATCATCGATCGATGATGAGTTTCACGCTTCCATCAGACCACTGGGCTGCAGTCCGAACTGCATGTCACTCGCTTTTCCCCCTTGCCGAATAGGCTTCGATTCCCTGGATCCTTACACCGTAGCCCCTCAATCCAGCTCCACCTTCAACATGACTCCATGGTAGATGATCAGTCCACCTCGCGCCCCGTTGACTTCAAGCTTCATGTGCGCGCCGTCTTGAATCAACCCCGCGCCATAGTCTTGTCGAAGCTGCACAAGCCCTCGGACACGCGCCACGTGTTTCCACGCCCCAGAAGTCGGTCACCATCAGCATGACGCTCCTATGTCGTCATCGCTGAAATCACCGCCATCTTCTGCTTTTACCAACATCCATGTCGATCCATCAGACTGTCCAGCCCGACCCAGCCGAAATTACGCGACTGCAACCATGCTCCACCCTGCGTCGTGTCCGCCCGCACATCTTCGTGCATTGCTTGATGTCCTGTGTATGCATGATCCTGCAAGACGAGCTCCAAACTCCTCCGAGCCTTATAGGCACGTCGCCAATTTACTGTCGTCTCTGTCGTAGGACGTTCTAACTGACCAAAAGCCATCACTCCGACCACGCACCACCAGTTGTCCTCCTGCCGTGTGGCTCTCCGATCACCCGCTGCTCACCTAATGGCTTCTCTCGCTAAAACCATCAGGACTCGCACGACTCTGTATTTGTTTGTCCACGTCGTCCATGCTCTACGGCCCTGACAACACTTGCAAACCTAACTCTGCCGTTGTCGTAGTCCCCTGAGCAAGCTGATCATGCCAATACCATCTAAACTCAAAGTTCAAAAAAGCGCTAGGCGTTAATTATGCGTTTGGCCACCTACTTGCGCTTTTCTAGCTTAGGCGCGATTAGGCGTAATTAGGCGCAATTAGGTGTTTCATACACAATTGTACAGATACGGGCAACAAAGAGCAATTTGCTATCTAAAATAGTGCTAGAATGTAAACTAGAACAGCAAGCAAGGAGCAGTAGCATTTAGCACTATTGTAGAAGCAGTAACAACAGCTACTAGCACATCGAAATTTCACGCAACAGTAGCAAAACAGTACTGCTACAGTGTCAAGGTAGTACTATAGCAATAGTACAAGCTACATCTAAGCATCAACAGCAGCACTAAAGCAGTAGTACAAGCTACATCTAGAGTATGAACAGCAGCAGCAGCACTACAACAGTGATAAAGACTTCCTACGACAGCAACAGCAGCACTATAGCAGTGCCTAGCGCTTTTCCTGGCGCATATGGGCAAAGCGAGGCGTTGAGCCAGCGCCTTGCGCATAGGCGCGCTTATGCGCTAGATTAGGCGCGCTTTTTTGAACAGTGTCTAAACTATACAGGAATCATCCCTGCTGCCCATGACACCTTGATATTCCTTGCAATTGTCTAGAACCACGAGAATATAATCGCAATCCAACAGCCAACACCAGTCCTCCTCTTACACATCACGTATCTTCCTGATGCATGCACTCCATGTACTTTGGACTAGGACAAACAGCACCAAATACGCAACGCGCCCTGAATCCTGCCCTTGACTTTTGATTGCTCTTTTCCTTTTAACAAATCTCCTGTCGCCTGCATGCACCGGTTCTGTAGACCTGTAGCGACCAAAGCTGCTCCCTGATTGACCGCTTGCGTGCCTAGCTTGTTGCGCCTGGGCCATCTGAGTGCCATGGGCCTGCTGCTGCATCCAGCCCAGCTCCAGCCTCCATCGAGCGATCGGCCTGGAAAGCACGCTAGCTCGCCGGCCACGCGTGTGTTGAGCCTCGCGCGCCGCCTCCTCCCTGCTGCCGCTGGCTGTACGTGTACCGCTCGGATCCTGCCACCTCGAACCCAGCTACTGCCGCACGCGCTTCCGATCTTTTGCAACTTTCAATCTTGCCGGCTCTACCCTGAATAGCTTCACTGATTCCGATTGCTTTTCAACCGAGGCTTCCGTCCGCTGATTCGTTCGCCGACGTGACGAAATAAACAGCAAACCAGCTTCGTCTCCTCTAGATCAACACAATTGCGACCTCCAAATAACCTAGCTCTGATACCACTTGTTAGAATAAATCCGAGGCGTTCCGGGATGTAGAAATATCGGTGAACCTCGTTAACAAATCTCGGTGTCGTGCTCGTGTGGTTGCTTGGTCCTCGGTAGATCGACGGAACGCCTCGGATTTATTCTAACACCATGGGTACAATTTCATACCCATGCCCTACCCACATATTTTGTGGGTATGGATACCCATACCCATGTGTACAAAATCTTCCAAAGTCTCATCCATGTCCGCTGTTTTGTGGTAGGGTACCCATACCCATGTGCAAAACTGCCATCCTAAGCAGAGTACATGTGTTCGCAACAAACATTTCCTGTTCTTTTGATTTGCCTTGTTAATTTGACAGATTTCACAGCTAGAGTTGGAGGAAGCTCAGAGAGCTGTTGGAGAATTTGGAGGTGACAACCGTGCAGGAATTGAAGGTACATTGCATAGAATATCTGCCATAAGGAGTAGAAAAGGAATGGTTGTTGGTTTGACCTGTCGAGTTGGCCGTGCCGTCAATGGGCATGTTGATATGGTCCGTGATCTTTTAAACTACAAAGAGAGCATTCTGTTTTTGGGAAGGTATGTCTCCTCTATGCATCAACAATTTGGATTTTTTTTATCAATTTGAAGATGTAAAACAAGTTTGTAAATGTTCCATGTTCCATTATTGCTCAGTTCATGGAGATGCTAACAGGATTACAACATTAAAATACATTTTATTCAGGAACATGTAGATGGTTTCCTTAACGAAGAGGCAAATGGTTTTTATCTACTAATAATGTCAGATTAATGGAAGCCTAGGGTGTTAGGCAAACAGAATACCTGTGATTAGTGTCTGTTATCCCTTTCCATACCTAGTATCTGCCGTAATTAGTGAAATCAGGCCATTATGGTTAGGATTTTAATTGGTGATTATTTCCTTGTGTAGATCTCATGTAATCTGCTATATGAGATACGAGGAAGATCACGATTGTGTCCTCAGATACAAGTGTTTTTTTTAGGCTTAAAAAAACTATTGTGTCCTCAGATACAAAACTTTCATAGGGGCATGCTTAGGTTGTTGCCATGTTTTACCACACTTTTTTTGCGCCAGGTTGGACTTTTTCATGGCAAGTATTTGGTTATAAATACAGCTATGGCATATGCCCCACTTATATATCCTCTTGTCCCACCTGTCACAGGCTAATATTTTAGCCAATGTTGGCCTTTAGTGTGGCGTGTGACTTTGGCAATCACAATAAGTGTGGTTAGCCAAGTATTGGCCCCTGGGGCTCTACGTGTTCACTTTATTTATTTTCTTAAAAGTTCAAAAGTTCACCTATTCTCAGAACAGGTACTATGATAGTTTTGGAATGGCAGAGCTTTCAGTATTTCAAGAAACTACAGTAATTTAGTTCAAAGGTTCCAGAATGCTCCGGACTAAATTCATATCATTATCATTATTAAGTAATCTCTCAAATTGTAGAGCCAAGATGTTCTAGTAAAGCAGGATGCGGTTTCTTTAAACTTTGAAAACCATTTTGTTCAGAACTTAATGGATCCTTGAATCTTTGGTTAGATTAAATAAAATTATGGAATCAATATTGTTTCAGATTAGCTATTCTGATACAACTCTATAGTTTCATATATGTTCTAGTGCTATGCTATATTCTGCATAGCACGTATTTTATTGATGTCTGATTATGTGCGTCCATAATCTTTCGGAGCTCTGGAACAATTTAATTCAGCATTGTATTCCAATTCAGTTTGATATTTTACTAACAGTTCTTTTGTTTGGACAGACCTGGGGTTGGCAAGACTACTGTTATGCGTGAAATTGCACGTGTTTTAGCAGACGAGTTCCAGAAAAGGGTGGTATATTAAACAATGTTACAATCTTGTAGCTTTTCTATTATGGTTCTGTTTCCTTATATATAATTCCTAACACGTTCTATGGGTCCATTGATTTGTAGGGCAGGTAATTGTAGATACAAGTAATGAGATTGGTGGGGATGGGGACATTCCTCATGCTGCAATTGGTGGCGCAAGAAGAATGCAAGTACCTGAACCATCAATGCAACATAGAGTGATGATTGAAGCAGTTGAAAACCATATGCCTGAGGTGGTCATTGTGGACGAGATTGGAACTGAGGCAGAGGCGCAAGCCTGTCGGTCAATTGCAGAAAGGGGTGTAATGCTTATTGGTACTGCCCATGGAGAAAGGCTTGCAAACATCATAAAGAATCCAGTTTTATCTGACTTGGTATGCCATTATTCTCATAAAGTTACATTATTATCCTCATAACTTTGCTTAGATACGCACCACACCCTTTTATTGCACAAATTTCACATGGTATCAGAAATGCCAAACTTGAGCTTGTTCTCTCATAAGTAGTTCACCTTCTTCTATCTTTAGGTATGATAGCTTATACTTAACCCAGATATTTGTCCAACATTATTGGTCGAAGATGGATAGTGAAGATAACGTCATGCCATTGTCCTACTAAAACTTCTTACAGCCATGCTTTTTAGATGCAAAGTTCAAATATTTTAAAGAAGGAAGAGGTTTTCATCCACCTTCAAATGAATATACTAATTGTTATTTGTTGAAAAATCAGGTTGGAGGAGTAGAAACTGTCACTCTTGGTGATGAGGAAGCACGTGCACGACGTACTCAAAAAAGTATACTGGAGCGGAAGGCCCCTCCAACATTTCCTTTTCTTATTGAGATGAGGGAGCGTCACTATTGGGTCACTCATCGGGTATGCATATTTCCTGTTTATTTTAAATGGTCAAAGAACAGGAATATATGCTTTTTCAGTTTTGTGCAACATAGAATGCAATGCTGTGTCTAGAACTGTAGAGGAAACCATGAACAAGCATCAGACTTGCATGTTGATAAACTATAATATATCTCATAACTTTAAGATCATGATGTATGTGTTAGTGGGATTCTTTGGAAGAGTAAGAATTAATGGGGGGTACAAGAGCACCAAATTCCATGGCGGTCATACATATCCCAATTCATGGTTTTGCTTCAGCAGTTCTATCTTTAGTCTGTATCACATTGATCATTTGTAATACCTTTGTTGACGTATAAATGTATTGTCTAGTCTCTTTCATTAGATCGGTCTTTTGGTTGCATTGGCTAGAGCATGCACTTCTACGTGGTATCAGAGCCAAGAGGTCTTGTGTTCAAGACCCAGCTAGTGCAATTAAATTGCAGCCCACTTTCGGTCCACGTTTAGGCCTGAGGGAGCCACGCGTGAGGGGGAGTGTTGACTTATAAATGTATTGTCTAGTCTCTTCCATTAGATCGGTCTTTTGGTTGCATTGGCTAGAGCATGCGCTTCTACAACCTTCAACAACAACAACAACAACAAAGCCTTCAAGTTTGGTGTAAAGTTGCATTACTATATCTTCATTTGTGTGGCTTGAAGGTATTACAAATGATCCTTGCTGAATTTCTATCACCGATTGTTACTGCATTGCTCTTCTTATTTTCTAGCAACTAAGGAAAATCTTAAAACTTAGGAAGCTACCTGAATGAAATCCATTCATATATTTTTCAAGAATAAATGTACTCAATTTGATGTGGTATTCTTATCTTGTGCAGACTGAGAGGAGTGTCGATATGCTACTTCATGGCAAGAAGCCACTAGTTGAGGTAATATCTACTAACATGCCTGTGCAGTTCTGTTGATGTGATAAATTTCATGGCACGGCAGAAGACTGACAGTTTTCAAGTTTGCTTTTCCTGTGAATTTTATTTCGAACTATGACTTCTATACCGTTGTACAATTTGCAATTTCGAGCTAGAGTGTTCTAATGTTGAGTCTATAGGTAGATTAATGAAATTATCTAGATGATTATTTAGTTCAGAGGACCATTCTTTAGTGAAGCAAAACTTTTGTATCTCTAGCACTTCTGTCCATGTAAGAAGTTAAGGTAAATGTTGTAAAGCACTAGTTGATGCCTTTTCACATCGCAGGTCAGGAAAAGGGATAACGAGTTTGAGGTTGTCATTGAAAGATGGGCAACATATGATGGAGATGGACTCTGAATCCCAAATTTCAAGTTATTATTTCTTCTGCCATGCTTCCTTTTCTTCATACTTGCGGTCTTTGTGGATATTTGGTACAAATTCTATGGAGCTTGTTATTAAAAGGTAGAATGGAGAGATCCTGGTTCCTAAAGTTTGTTGAGCTTATTTAGCAGAGTATAAAATAATGATATTGTTACTCTTGCAAAGGAACTGATGCTGCCCATTAAGCTTAGTACACAGCTCCATACCTTTTCTATATATTCTTCATGATATCAAATGTCATTGTAAATCCCTTTCCCTCTCAAAGTGAGTGGGACTGCTGACCCCTTCCCTTCCCTCCCCCTCCCTCCCTTGCCGCTCCCGCGAGGCGGCTGGGTCAAACCCTAAATCGGCACCGCCCTTAGCTCCTCCCCCTTCCTCGCCCTCCATCACCGGCGCCCGAAGGCGCGGCCGGGCCGTCGGCGGCGACTGGCCCTCTGAGTCCTCTCGCTACGTAGCGCTGGCGCGGGGCGGCTTCCTAGGCCGAAGCGTGGCACTGGGGCCGGGCGGCGTAGCGACGCGGCGGGTAGAGGCGGTGCCTAGCCACCTCTGCCTTCCCGCGGCATGCGGCAAGGTGGTGCGGTGCGTCTGGGTCATCGGGACCGCGGTGATGTGGCCACACGGTGCTGCCAGATCTGGGGCCAGACCGCGGGTGGTGTGAGCGGCGGGCGACCACCTGTGCCATGGCATTCCTGGTTGGTGGAGGTGGGTGCTGGTGGGTCCTGGAGGTCGGGGATGGTGGCTGCATCGGCCAGATCCGGCTTCGTAGCGGCGCGGGCCGTGGGCGACTTGGGCTGCGGTTGGCCGCCTTGACCGGGGCCTCCTTGGTTGGTCGGGGTGGCGGCGTAGTGGTGGAGGTTCGACCACCCCTTCTTTGGATCTTTGGGGCGCTTGGAGCTGTGGTTGGAGGTGCGTCCGGTGGGTGGAGCGTGACGGTTCTGCGCTTCTCGCCTTTGGATGACCTCGGTGGCAAGGGCGCTTCAGGGAGTTGGCAGGGGTGCCTTCCGGTCCTATTGTTGCCAGGAGTGGCAACGGCGACCTGGCCCTGGTTCGAGAAATGGCACAATGGTTGCTCGTGGCCGGCAGCTGCTGGTGGCCTCCCCTCGTCCTGCTCTGGCCGGCGGGGCCCCGTACTTAAAAAGGGCTCACTTTTCCAGCAACAACGTCAGTGGACCATGTTGAGGGGGTTGGGTTGGTCTTGGATGCCAGGGCGCCGGCTCTGGTGGTGGGAGCGCGGGTCTCGTGGGTGGAGCTCGTTGCTCAGGTGCTGCCCGGTTGCCATGGCTGTGTGGAGGCGTGGCGCCTGGGTGTGACGTTCGATGGCGGTGGTGCGGCGTTCATACCTATGCCGGAGGCGATGTGTATGGGCCGGCATGAAAATCTGTTCTGCCTTCAGGCAGGCCAGCGGCGACGATGTTCGTGCCCTTTTGGAAGGCGCCGCGACGACCCTCATTGCCCGTCGTGTTGCTCCAGGGGAAATCCTGATCCTCAGATCGGGCGGTGGCGGCAATCTGATGTCGCACCCTTCCTGAAGGCGCCGCTTCCGAGCTCACGGGTTGTCATATGCGGCTTCGTCTCTTCGCGTTGGCATGTTCACTTTTAGATAAAACAAGAATCAAACGAGACACGAGATACATAGATTTAACGTGGAAAATTCTTATGGGAAAAGAACCTCGGACGCACGTAGGCGCAATTCACTATGATGGAGGAGTATTACAAGCACGAGATGATATGCCGTCTTTAGATGCGACTACATGGGGTATATATGAGGACAGTACATAAGAGTCCTTGTAGGACTCATACGCGTTGACGTCAACGCAACGCCCCACACCATTTGTACTACATCTAGTCCAACACGATAGAATTTGGACACAATTTAACAATCTCATCCTTGAGCCAAATTCCCTCCGGTAGTTGAAAAAAGTAAATAACTCCATCCAAATCAGCATAAACACCTTGTGCGTCAAAGTCCATAGGACTAGTGAGAAATACCAACTAAGCCTGAGCAAAGCTCAAACTTATTAATAGGAACTGGCTTTGTCATCATATCTACAGGATTATCATGAGTACTTATCTTGCATACATTCAAATCACATTCAGCAATCTTGAATATAGTGAAATTTGACATCAATGTGCTTCGTTCTCTCATGATACATTGGATTCTTTGTAAGACATATGGCACTTTGATTGTCAGAAAATATGGTATGGCAAGATGAATCTTCAGAAAACTCAGCATACAAACCTCTCAATCGGATAACTTCTTTACATGCCTCAGAAATAGCCATATACTCGGTATCAGTAGTGGAACAAGCCATAATAGACTACAAAGTTGCTCTCCAACTTACTGCACAACCACCAATGGTGAAAACATAACCCGTGAGTGATCTTCTCTTATCCAAATCACCAGCAAAATCAGAATCAACAAAACCAACAAGTCCATCTCTATTTTTTCCATACTGTGAATAAGCATTAGAAGTACCTCGTAGGTATCTAAAAATCCACTCAACTGCTTTCCAATGCTCTTTTTCAGGATTAGCCATGTATCTACTGACAACACTCAATGCATATGATAAATCCTGACGAGAACAAACCATGGCATACATAAGTGAATGTAGGACCGAAAGTATGTCTAGAGGGGGGGTGATTAGACTAACTTGACCAAATAAAAGTTATCCTTTTCCCAATTTAAGTTGTAGGCAAGTTTTAGCAATTCTACCAAGTCAAATGCATCCTACACATGCAAGTCTAATAGTTGTGCAGCGGAAATTAAAGACTTTGCATATCAACATAAAGGAGGGATAGGAGATTTCAAACGCAATGAAGACACGATGATTTTTGGCGTGGTTCCTATATGTGGTGCTATCGTACGTTCACATTGATGGAGACTTGCACGGAGGGTAACGGTTGCGCGAGTCCACGGAGGATGTCGGCGTCCTAGGAACGGGGGTATCCAGACTTGCCTGCCTACGGCCCAGGGCATGGCTCATCCAGCGGCCTGGTACGACCCATCTTCACCAACAACTACTCAAGACCCTCGCGAGGCGGACGACAGAAGACCTCCTCAGGGGCGGCCCCCCTAGGCTGGCTCCCGAGGAGCGGAAATATCTATGCAAGGGGCACCTCGCGAGGTTCGCATGACGCGAGCCATGACGACCAAGGCCAGGCGGGCGCCAGCGGGCGCAGAGTACTTGTTGCCTCTTTGGTGCTAAAGGGGCAAGCGCAGGCGAGGAGTCCCGAGGCATCAGGCAAAGGTTTCCATATTGGTACAACGAGACCAAGACCAGCAGGACGGCAGGACGGAGGTCACCGCGGAGCCCACGACGGCGTCACCACCAGAGCCTTTGGCAGGCGAAGACCACCTTTTGTCAGGATAACTTGTACTGGTTGTCTCTCTTCAAATTGGCCATTGTGGGATCCCTTCCCGCCTAATATTTGGGAAGAGGACCCCGGCCTCTATAAAGAGGACTAGCCACCACCATAGGTGGCAACTAATCTTGGACTGGATCCATTCCGCCAAGGCCACCACACTAGCTCACCGAGCTCAAGAACACCTCTCCTCAGGAGGCTGTTCTTCCCTTGTACTTGTTCATCCTCAGCCTGCAAGGCAATCCACCACACCACACTAGAGTAGGGTATTACACCACAACGGTGGCCCAAACCAATATAAACCCTCGTGTCTCTTGTTCTTTGGGTCCGTCGAGTTAAGCCTTGAGATCGTTGCGAGAGCGAGCCAGAGATAGAGAGATCTTCGTGCGCACCCCAGTGTTCGAACCTCAAGGGTTTGCCGGAACCCGGAATTCGATATTTGGCGCGCCAGGTAGGGGTGCGCCGAAGCCTTTCTTTTGTCGATCCGCGCTCCGCTGCTCCACCGGATCCATGGCAGACGCTCGCTGAGCCCGTGCCGAGCGCCTGGCCGCCCTCGCCGCCCGTGTCGCTCAGACGGCGCCCGTCGGCGGACCTCCCCGCCGTTCTCCATCGCCTGCTGCCAACGCTGCCACCGGCCCGACAGGGAACGAGCAGCAAGCTTCGTCGCTGCACCCTTCCGTGCGGCGAGACGGACACACCGCCACCCTGTCGCTGACTCCGGCTGGCTCGTCGTCCCAAGCTCGTCGTGCGTCCATGGACGCGGAGGCTGCGCTGCTCATGGCACGTGAGCTCATGCGCTACCATCCAGTCGACGACCTCTACGAGGACTGGCTCGACCGCATCGCCAAGCTCGTCAGCGCCGCTGGGGGCTCTCCTGCGCCGTCCCTCTCGCTACCTCGACCACCTCCAGCAGCGGGCGACGTTGCCCACGGAGCGCCTCCACCACCTCCGCATCAAGACGCTGCCCTCGCACCAAGACACGCGGCCCGCCCGTGCACGAAGAAGGAAGCTACCATGAAGTCCCTCGGCCGCAAGAAAACGCTCCTGCGTGTTGGGGAACGTAGCAGAAATTCAAAATTTTCTACGCATCACCAAGATCAATCTATGGAGTAATCTAGCAACGAGGGGAAGGGGAGTGAATCTACATACCCTTGTAGATCGCGATGCGGAAGCGTTGCAAGAACGCGGATGAGGGAGTCGTACTCGTAGCGATTCAGATCGCGGTTGATTCCGATCTAAGCACCGAAAGAACGGTGCCTCCGCGTTCAACGCACGTGCAGCCCGGTGACGTCTCCCACGCCTTGATCCAGCAAGGAGAGAGGGAGAGGTTGGGGAAGACTCCATCCAGCAGCAACACGACGGCATGGTGGTGGTGGAGGAGCGTGGCAATCCCGCAGGGCTTCGCCAAGCACCGTGGGAGAGGAGGAGGAGGGAGAGGGGTAGGGCAGCACCAAAAGGAGACTTTCTCGTGTGTGTATGGCAGCCCAAACCTCAAGTATATATAGGGGGGAAGGGGGCTGCGCCCCCCTTAGGGTTTCCACCCCCAAGAGGAGGCAGCCAGCCCTAGATCCCATCAAGGGGGCGGCCAAGGGGAGGAGAGGGGAAGGCGCCCCACTAGATGGGCCCTAAGGCCCATCTGGACCTAGGGTTTGCCCCCTCCCACTCTCCCATGCGCCTTGGGCCTTGGTGGGGGGGCGCACCAGCCCACCTGGGGCTGGTCCCCTCCCACACTTGGCCCACGCAGCCTTCTGGGGCTGGTGGCCCCACTTGGTGGACCCCCGGGACCCTCCCGGTGGTCCCGGTACATTACCGATTTCACCCGAAACTTTTCCGGTGACCAAAACAGGACTTCCCATATATAAATCTTTACCTCCGGACCATTCCGGAACTCCTCGTGACGTCCGGGATCTCATCCGGGACTCCGAACAACATTCGGTAACCACGTACATGCTTTCCCTATAACCCTAGCGTCATCGAACCTTAAGTGTGTAGACCCTACGGGTTCGGGAACCATGCAGACATGACCGAGACGTTCTCCGGTCAATAACCAACAGCGGGATCTGGATACCCATGTTGGCTCCCACATGTTCCACGATGATCTCATCGGATGAACCACGATGTCGGGGATTCAATCAATCCCGTATTCAATTCCCTTTGTCCATCGGTATGTTACTTGCCCGAGATTCGATCGTCGGTATCCCTATACCTTGTTCAATCTCGTTACCGGCAAGTCTCTTTACTCGTTCCGTAACTCACATCATCCCGTGATCAACTCCTTGGTCACACTGTGCACATTATGATGATGTCCTACCGAGTGGGCCCAGAGATACCTCTCCGTTTACACGGAGTGACAAATCCCAGTCTCGATTCGTGCCAACCCAACAAACACTTTCGGTGATACCCGTAGTGCACCTTTATAGCCACCCAGTTACGTTGTGACGTTTGGCACACCCAAAGAATTCCTACGGTATCCGGGAGTTGCACAATCTCATGGTCTAAGGAAATGATACTTGACATTAGAAAAGCTCTGAGCAAACGAACTACACGATCTTGTGCTAGGCTTAGGATTGGGTCTTGTCCATCACATCATTCTCCTAATGATGTGATCCCGTTATCAACGACATCCAATGTCCATGGTCAGGAAACCGTAACCATCTATTGATCAACGAGCTAGTCAACTAGAGGCTTACTAGGGACATGGTGTTGTCTATGTATCCACACATGTATCTGAGTTTCCTATCAATACAATTCTAGCATGGATAATAAACGATTATCATGAACAAGGAAATATAATAATAACCTATTTATTATTGCCTCTAGGGCATATTTCCAACAGTCTCCCACTTGCACTAGAGTCAATAATCTAGTTCACATCACCATGTGATTAACACTGACAGGTCACATCACCATGTGACCAAACACCCAAGAGTTTACTAGAGTCAACAATCTAGTTCACATCTCTATGTGATTAACACTCAATGAGTTCTGGTTTGATCATGTTATGCTTGTGAGAGAGGTTATTAGTCAACGGGTCTGAACCTTTCAGATCCTGTGTGTGCTTTATGAATATCTATATCATCTTGTGGATGCTACCACGCGCTATTTGGAGCCATTTCAAATAATTGTTCTACTATACGAATCCGGTTTACTACTCAGAGCCATCCGGATTAGTGTCAAAGTTCGCATCGACGTAACCCTTTACGACGAACTCCCTTTCACCTCCATAATCGAGAAAATTCCTTAGTCCAGTAGATACTAAGGATAAGTTCGACCGCTGTCATGTGATCCATTCCCGGATCACTATTGTACCCCTTGACCAACTCATGGCAAGGCACACTTCATGTGCGGTACACAGCATAGCATACTGTAGAGCCTACGTCTGAAGCATAGGGGACGACCTTCGTCCTTTCTCTTTCTTCTGCTGTGGTCAGGTCTTGAGTCTTACTCAATACTCACACCTTGTAACACAGCCAAGAACTCCTTCTTTGCTGATCTATTTGAACTCTTTCAAAATCATGTCAAGGTGTGCGTTCTTTGAAACTATCATCAAGCGTCTTGATCTATCTCTATAGATCTTGATGCCCAATGTGTAAGCAGCTTTATCCAGGTCTTCCTTTGAAAAACTCCTTTCAAACAACCCTTTATGCTTTCCAGAAATTTTACATCATTTCGGATCAACAATATGTCATTCACATATACTTATCAGAAATGTTGTAGCGCTCCCACTCACTTTATTGTAAATACAAGTTTCTAATAAACTTTGTATAAATCCAAAATCTTTGATCATCTCATCAAAGTGTACATTCCAACTCCGAGATGCTTACTCCAGTCCTTGGAAGGATCGCTGGAGCTAGCATACCTTTTAGCATCCTTAGGATCGACAAAACCTTTCTGATTGTATCACATACAACCTTTCCTTACGAAAAACTGGTAAGGAAACTTGTTTTGACATCTATCTGCCAGATTTCATAAATGTAGCTAATGCTAACATGATTCCGACAGACTTAAGCATCGCTACGGATGAGAAAATCTCATCGTAGTCAACTCCTTGAACTTGTGGAAATACTCTTTGCCACAAGTCGAGCTTCATAGACGGTAACATTACCGTCCAAGTCCGTCTTCTTCTCAAAGTTCCATTTATCTCGGATTTCATGGCTTCTAACCATTTGTCGGAATATGGGCCCACCATCGCTTCTCCATAGCTCATAGGTTCATCGTTGTCCAACAACATGACTTCCAAGACAGGATCACGCACTACTCTGAAGTATTACGCATCCTCGTCATCCTACGAGGTTTGGTAGTGACTTGATCCGAAGTTTCATGATCACTATCATAAGCTTCCACTTCAATTAGTGTAGGTGCCACAGGAACAACTTCCTGTGCCCAGCTACACACTAGTTGAAGTGATGGTTCAATAACCTTATCAAGTCTCCACCATCCTCCCACTCAATTCTTTCGAGAGAAACTTTTCCTCGAGAAAGGAACTGTTTCTAGAAGCAATTACCTTTGCTTCCAGATCTGAAATAGGAGGTATACCCAACTATTCTTGGGTATTCTATGAAGATGCATTTATCCGCTTTGGGTTCGAGCTTATCAGCCTGAAACTTTTTCACATAAGCATCGCAGCCCCAAACTTTTAAGAAACGACAACTTAGGTTTCTCTAAACGGTGTCGTCTCAACGGAATTGCGTGGTGCCCCTTTTAAAGTGAATGCGGTTGTCTCTAATGCCTAACCCATAAACGATAGTGGTAATTCGATAAGAGACATCATGGTATGCACCATATCCAATAGGGTGCAGCTATGATGTCCGGACACATCATCACACTATGGTGTTCCAGGCGGTATTAATTGTGAAACACTTTCCACAATGTCTTAGTTGTGTGCCAAACTCGTAACTCAGATACTCATCTCTATGATCATATCACAGACATTTTATCCTCTTGTCACGACGATCTTCAACTTCACTCTGAAATTACTTGAACCTTTCAATAATTCAGACTTGTGTTTCATCAAGTAAATATTCTCAGCATCTACTCAAATCATCTGTGAAGTAAGAACATAATGATATCCACTACATGCCTCAGCACTCATTGGACTGCATACATCAAAATGTATTACTTCCAATAAGTTGCTCTCTTGTTCCATCTTACTGAAAACGAGGACTTTCAGTCATCTTGCCCATGTGGTATGATTTGCATGTCTCAAGTGATTCATAATCAAGTGAGTCTAAATGATCCATCTGCATGGAGTTTCTTCATGCATATATACCAATAGACATGGTTCGCATGTCTCAATCTTTTCAAAAATGAGTGAGTCCAAAGATCCATCCACATGGAGCTTCCTCATGCGTTCTATACCAATATGACTCAAGTGGCAGTGCCACAAGTATGTGGTACTATCATTACTATCATATATCCTTGGCATGAACATGTGTATCACTACGATCGAGATTCATTTTAGGTGCAAGACCATTGAAGGTATTATTCAAATAAACAGAGTAACCATTATTCTCCTTAAATGAATAACCGTATTGCGATAAACATAATCCAATCATGCTCAACGCAAACACCAAATCTCGATGGTAGAGGGAGCATGCGATGCTTGATCACATCAACCTTGGAACCACTTCCAACACATATCGTCATCTCACCTTTAGCTAGTCTCCATTTATTCCGCAGCTTTTATTTCGAGTTACTAACACTTAGCAACCGAACCGGTATCTAATACCCTGGTGCTGCTGGGAGTACTAGTAAAGTACACATTCATATGACGTATATCCAATATACTTCTGTCGACCTTGCCTGTCTTCTCATCTACCAAGTATCTAGGGTAGTACTGCTTCAGTGACCGTTCCTCTTATTACAGAAGCACTTAGTCTCGGGTTTGGGTTCAACCTTGGGATTCTTCACTAGAGCAGCAAACGACTTGCTGTTTCATGAAGTATCCCTTTTTGCCCTTGCCCTTCTTAAACTAGTGGTTCTACTAACCATCAACAATTGATGCTCCTTCTTGATTTCTACTCTCGCGGTGTCAAACATCGCGAATAGCTCAAGGATCATCATAACTATCCTTGATATGTTATAGTTCATCACGAAGCTCTACTAGCTTGGTGGCAGTGACTATGGAGAACTATCACTATCTCATCTGGGAGAATAACTCCCACTCGATTCAAGCGATTGTGGCACTCAGACAATCTGAGCACATGCTCAACGATTGAGCTTTTCTCCCTTAGTTTGCAGGCTTAGGAAACTTGTCAGAGGTCTCATACCTCTTGACGTGGGCACTAGTCTGAAATCCCAATTTCAGTCTTCGGAACATCTCACATGTTCTGCGACGTTTCAAAAACGTCTTGGGTGCCATAATTCTAAACCGCACTGAACTATCACGTAGTTATCAAAACGTGTATGTCAGATGTTTCGTAACATCTACAGACGACGCTGAGGTTCAGCACACCGAGCGGTGCATTAAGGACATAAGCCTTCTGTGTAGTAATGAGGACAATCCTCAGTTTACGGACCCAGTCCGCATAATTGCTACTACCAACTTTCAACTAAATTTTCTCTAGGAACATATCTAAACCAGTAGAACTTAAAGCGCAAGACATAATTCGCAAAGACCTTTTGACTATGTTCATGATAATGAAGTTCGTCTGATTAATGAACTCCCACTCAGATAGACATCCCTCTAGTCATCTAAGTGATACATGATCCGAGTCAAACTAGGCCGTGTCCGATCATCACGTGAGACGGACTAGTCATCATCGGTGAACATCTCCATGTTGATCGTATCTGCTATACGACTCATGTTCGACCTTTCGGTCTCTTGTGTTCCGAGGCCATGTCTGTACATGCTAGGCTCGTCAAGTCAACCTAAGTGTATTGCGTGTGTTCCGAGGCCATGTCTGTACATGCTAGGCTCGTCAACACCCGTTGTATTCGAACGTAAGAATCTATCACACCCGATCATCACGTGGTGCTTCGAAACGACGAACCTTCGCAACGGTGCACAGTTAGGGTGAACACTTTCTTGAAATTATTATAAGGGATCATCCTACTTGCTACCGTCGTTCTAAGCAAATAAGATGCAAAACATGATAAACATCATATGCAATCAAATAGTGACATGATATGGCCAATATCATCATGCTCCTTTGATCTCCATCTTCGGGGCACCATGATCATCTTTGTCACCGGCATGACACCATGATCTCCATCATTGTGTCTTCATGAAGTTGTCACGCCAACGATTACTTCTTCTTCTATGGCTAACGCGCTTAGCAACAAAGTAAAGTAATTTACATGGCGTTATTCAATGACACGCAGGTCATACAAAATAATAAAGACAACTCCTATGGCTCCTGCCGGTTGTCATACTCATCGACATGCAAGTCGTGATTCCTATTACAAGAATATGATCAATCTCATACATCACATATATCATTCATCACATCTTCTGGCCATATCACATCACATAGCACTTGCTGCAAAAACAAGTTAGACGTCCTCTAATTGTTGTTGCAAATTTTTACGTGGTTTGTAGGTTTCTAGCAAGAACGTTTCTTACCTACGTATGACCACAACGTGATTTGCCAATTTCCATTTACCCTTCATAAGGACCCTTTTCATCGAATCCGTTCCGACTAAAGTGGGAGAGACAGACACCCGCTAGCCACCTTATGCATCTAGTGCATGTCAGTCGGTGGAACCTGTCTCACGTAAGAGTACGTGTAAGGTCGGTCCGGGCCGCTTCATCCCACAATGCCGCCGAAACGAGATAAGACTAGTAGCGGCAAGAAGAATTGACAACATCGACGCCCAAAACTACTTTGTGTTCTACTCGTGCATAGAAACTACGCATAGACCTAGCTCATGATGCCACTGTTGGGCAACGTAGCAGAAATTCAAAATTTTCTACGCATCACCAAGATCAATCTATGGAGTAATCTAGCAACGAGGGGAAGGGGAGTGAATCTACATACCCTTGTAGATCGCGATGCGGAAGCGTTGCAAGAACGCGGATGAGGGAGTCGTACTCGTAGCGATTCAGATCGCGGTTGATTCCGATCTAAGCACCGAAAGAACGGTGCCTCCGCGTTCAACACACGTGCAGCCCGGTGACGTCTCCCACGCCTTGATCCAGCAAGGAGAGAGGGAGAGGTTGGGGAAGACTCCATCCAGCAGCAACACGACGGCATGGTGGTGGTGGAGGAGCGTGGCAATCCCGCAGGGCTTCGCCAAGCACCGTGGGAGAGGAGGAGGAGGGAGAGGGGTAGGGCAGCACCAAAAGGAGACTTTCTCGTGTGTGTATGGCAGCCCAAACCTCAAGTATATATAGGGGGGAAGGGGGCTGCGCCCCCCTTAGGGTTTCCACCCCCAAGAGGAGGCAGCCAGCCCTAGATCCCATCAAGGGGGCGGCCAAGGGGAGGAGAGGGGAAGGCGCCCCACTAGATGGGCCCTAAGGCCCATCTGGACCTAGGGTTTGCCCCCTCCCACTCTCCCATGCGCCTTGGGCCTTGGTGGGGGGGCGCACCAGCCCACCTGGGGCTGGTCCCCTCCCACACTTGGCCCACGCAGCCTTCTGGGGCTGGTGGCCCCACTTGGTGGACCCCCGGGACCCTCCCGGTGGTCCCGGTACATTACCGATTTCACCCGAAACTTTTCCGGTGACCAAAACAGGACTTCCCATATATAAATCTTTACCTCCGGACCATTCCGGAACTCCTCGTGACGTCCGGGATCTCATCCGGGACTCCAAACAACATTCGGTAACCACGTACATACTTTCCCTATAACCCTAGCGTCATCGAACCTTAAGCGTGTAGACCCTACGGGTTCGGGAACCATGCAGACATGACCGAGACGTTCTCCGGTCAATAACCAACAGCGGGATCTGGATACCCATGTTGGCTCCCACATGTTCCACGATGATCTCATCGGATGAACCACGATGTCGGGGATTCAATCAATCCCGTATTCAATTCCCTTTGTCCATCGGTATGTTACTTGCCCGAGATTCGATCGTCGGTATCCCTATACCTTGTTCAATCTCGTTACCGGCAAGTCTCTTTACTCGTTCCGTAACTCACATCATCCCGTGATCAACTCCTTGGTCACACTGTGCACATTATGATGATGTCCTACCGAGTGGGCCCAGAGATACCTCTCCGTTTACACGGAGTGACAAATCCCAGTCTCGATTCGTGCCAACCCAACAAACACTTTCGGTGATACCCGTAGTGCACCTTTATAGCCACCCAGTTACGTTGTGACGTTTGGCACACCCAAAGCATTCCTACGGTATCCGGGAGTTGCACAATCTCATGGTCTAAGGAAATGATACTTGACATTAGAAAAGCTCTGAGCAAACGAACTACACGATCTTGTGCTAGGCTTAGGATTGGGTCTTGTCCATCACATCATTCTCCTAATGATGTGATCCCGTTATCAACGACATCCAATGTCCATGGTCAGGAAACCGTAACCATCTATTGATCAACGAGCTAGTCAACTAGAGGCTTACTAGGGACATGGTGTTGTCTATGTATCCACACATGTATCTGAGTTTCCTATCAATACAATTCTAGCATGGATAATAAACGATTATCATGAACAAGGAAATATAATAATAACCTATTTATTATTGCCTCTAGGGCATATTTCCAACACTGCGCTCCCAGCACCACAGCGCCAAGACCGCGCGCCGCCTGCCGCGGTGGCGCGTGGATATCAAGACCAGGTTCCGCGACGGGCTCCGGTGACCACAGTAGGTTGCCGTGCCTTGACTCCCGAGCTGCGCAGTGTCGTCTGGCCCGGCAAGCTCAAGCCGGACCTGCCTCCGCGCTACGACGGCACCCCTGACCCCGCGGAGTTCCTGTAGCTCTATGAGCTAAGCATTGAGGCAGCCAACGGCGATGAGAAGGTCATGGCGAATTGGTTCCCTATGGCCCTCAAAGATGGCATGCGCTCGTGGCTCCTGAACCTGCCCACGGGATCGATCTCCTCCTGGGGCGAGATGCGCGAGCGTTTCGTCGCCAACTTCCAAGGCACTCACGACCGACCGCCGGCCGCGGGTGACTTGCGGCGCATCAAGCAGCAGCCAGGGGAAACCCTGCAGAAGTACATCCAACGCTTCAAAAGCGTTCACCTCAAGATTCCCAAGGTGACGGACGAAGCCATCATCTCCGCGTTTTTCGATGGCGTCCGCGACGTCAAGATGAAGGAAGAGCTCGCCATCCACGAGGAGCTATGCACGGCCCTCGAAATGTTTAACATGGCGACCAAATGCGCAAGAGCTGAGGAAGGGCGCCTTTCCCTCCTCGAGCTCCCAGCTGCCGACTAGGAGGACAAGAAGGCCAAGGTCAAGGATGCGAAGCGCAAGGGGGCTGCCGTGCTCACGGCAGAACCAAAGATGAAGCGCGGCCGCGACCACCCCGAGTCATCCAAGGCCAACCGCCCGTTCTGTGCCTTCCACAACGTTCACAGCCACAACACCAGCGACTGTTAGGAGCTCAGGGCCATCTGTGATGGGCGCTTCGGTCGATGCTCGAGCGCAATGACCAGGGCTATGCCCGGGGAGGAGGACAGAGTGGGGGACGTTGGGACGACCGCGGCCCCCGCCAGGAGTGGCGTGACCGGCCTCGTGAGGACCGCTGGCAGGACCCACCTCGCGAGGGCGCCTGGAGAGACCAGCTCTGCGAGGACCGCCCTCAGGGCAACGCCGGGCTCCCTCCGCTGCTGCCACCGCCGAGGAGGAACGACGACCATCATCTGGACGAGGGGGCTGGGGGCTTCCAAGAGCCTCGCGCCATCGCCTGCATCTTGGGTGGCGCCCAAGCCCCAGCCTCTCAGCGTATCTTCAAGCAATTTGCTCGTGAGGTGAACGCGGCCCTCGCCAGGCTTGAGGCCACGCGCCCGCTCAGGTGGTCCAAGTGCACCATCACCTTCAGCTCATCAGACCAGCTCAAGTGCACGGCAACAGCCGGCGCCCTCCCGATGCTCTGCTCACCCGTCATCAGCAATGTCCAAGTCACCAAGACCCTCATCGACGGCGGCGCAGGGCTCAATATCCTGTCCGTCGAGACATTCGACAACCTTCAAGTGCCATACGATCAGCTGCAGCCTACCAAACCCTTCTCAGGAGTGACCGACGGCTCCACCACCCCGATAGGGCAGGTCCGCCTCCCTGTCACCTTCGGCCAGCGTGACAACTACCACACCGAGCTCATCGACTTCGACGTCGCCCACATCCGCCTGCCGTACAATGTCATCCTTGGGTATCCAGCCTTGGCCAAGTTTATGGCAGTGACCCACCACGGCTACAACGTCCTCAAGATGCCAGGGAGCGGCGGCATCATCACGGTCCCATGTGAAGAAAGAGATGCGGTGTGCTCCCTCGAGCGCGCCTACCAGGCAGCAGCAGTCGAAAACCCTGACAACGAAGGCACCGTGTACCCTCCTGAGGCCATCCCCAAGAAGAAGAAGCAGCTGTTCCACCCAGGACCTCATGAGAGCGGTGTCTCCAGTGGCACCACCTCAGGATCTGTGCCCGCAGTCGGGGCGCCTCCCTCCCTCGCATAAGAAGGCGCGCTCGATGCCCTCCTCAGGCTGGGCTCGGGGGCTCTCTTCTGGAGGGCCTCAGACCTAGCCAATGTCACGAGGGAGGCGCTCGGGAACCACGTGGAGGCGTGCTTCGCTGCATGTTTCCCTCAAGAGGGCACAAGGAGTGGAGCGCCTAGTGCTCGGGAGTTCATCACCAAGGCGATCCAGGAGCTTCAGGAAGCAAGGACCATACGCGGCGACCGCCGCCCACCACCCGGCGGAACTCCCCATCCTGGCGAGGACGGCGGGCTACGCGTCTGCATCGACATTCCAGGGCTCAACAGGGCCGCATCTCAGGGACGTTTCTGGCCTTCGCCCGTTGGACGGTGTGAGGGTCCACCTCACAGCTACGTTCGCATGCCATTCGGCTTGCCGAACGCGGCTGTCACCTTCCAGCGCCACCTGCGGAGCATCCTGGCGGCTCAGGAGGCCAGACATCACGCCGTCCTGGAGGAGGTCGCGACGGTTCTCCAGGAGCCACCTGGGCCCGCGGAGCCTCCTGAGGCTCAGGACCCTGGCGGCTCGTGAGGAACAACTCTTCGGCATGCATCTTCAGCTACTCCAACATCGCTCCGGCTACGGTATCAGGTGACTCTTTCCAGTTCATTCAGTTGGGGGCGCCCCTTGGGCAGCATTATCCCCAAGTCGCACGGGTTTATCCCTGCGACGTGTATCCTTTTGCATCTTTAGCTTACTCTGCTGGGAGCGCCCCTCGGGCTGCATCTTCCCCCAGGCTGCTCGGGTCCGTCCTAGTGGCATGTGTCGTTCTTGCATCTATCTGAGCTAACCTGCCTCTTTGCTTGAGTTGTCCTACGATTGTCACCTGCTTATCCGGTACTTCGATACCCCACCCGCGACCGCCCTCGTAACCACGGGAGCCACACGCCGGTTGTCTTTCTTCAGGATTCCTTGCATGAGTAGGCAAGGCACGACATCTGTGCTCGGGTCCGTCCCGGCAGCGTCGATAAACCCAATGATTGACCTCTGTCTGGCGGGCCAGCCCCGTTCACGTCACCTCCTGGGGTCGTTGGTGTTTGGCCTTCTCATGTGATCGCCTCAGGAAATTCGTCCGGCGCAGGTTGCCTAACCATCTCGCAGGACCAGTGAAGCTATCAAGAACCAAGACTAGGCGCAACCCGCCTTGAGGTAGGGCCTCATGAGTCCAACGCTGGCTCACGGGTGCCTAGACACACCTCGTCTAGCCCTGCCGTGCAAGCCACGTGTCAGGGCAGGGCTGTACACACCTCGGGGGCTCCACTCAGAGGGAGCCCTCACCCACGCACCAGTGGAAGCACCATGCTCCGCGCTGGTAGTCGACACGGTCGAGGAGCGGCTATGCCCGTGCAAGTGCGGAAGTGCTATGCTCCGCGCTGGTGATAAACAACTAAGGGCGGCCCCACGGCCGTACCAACCTCAAGGAGCGACCCGGCTCAGTGTCCAGCCTCACCGCAATGCTTTCCCCTCAGGAGAGTTGTGCGAGGGGGCTGGGCACGGGGGCTACGCTCAGGCCTCGCCTAGCATACGCCGCCCTGCTAGGTCCCTCAGACCTGGTCGTCGCGCACCACTCCCGAGCGGGACCTTAGCGAGCACATGTATGAAGGTCTGTTTGAGCGTCAAGGGGGGCTCCTGAGCATCGCGACTCAGGAGCCTAACTGGCCACGTAGCCCCTCACCCCTTGGTCCTGTCCTGGTGATCCGGACGGCCCAACGGCGGCTGAGGTATGCGCGGGGTCGGGCCCTGTCGACGTAGAACCCTAAGGCCTAATTTTGCATTTCCTTCCCGTAGGCCGTTTGCACGTCAAGGGGGACTCCTGAGCATCGCGACTCAGGAGCCTAACTGGCCAGGTAGCCCCTCACCCCTTGGTGCTGTCCCAGTGATCCGGACGGCCCAACGGCGGCTGAGGTATGTGCGGGGTCGGGCCCTGCCGACGTACAACATCAAGCAAACGGGAAGGAAATCGCGGAACCTAAATAAATTATTACACAGCATATTGTCCTCCAAACATCAAGCAGAGTTTTAACGCCTCCACAAGGCACGTCTCATGTCACAGGGAAGTTCGCAGGAAAATAAAACGAGAAGGAGCGCCGTCCTTCACTAGCAAGCCTTATCTTCAGCCTTGGACGCCGTCGTCAGGGAGGGCCTTCCCGTCGGCAGCGTCACTGTCGGCCGCATCGTTGGCCTTGGTCGCGGGATTGGCGGCGCTGTCGGTTGGAGGTGCAGGCTCGACGGCAAGGAACTTCTTCAGCAGGGCCTCCACCTGGCCCTCCACGGCTGTGGCAGCAGCTGCGTAGCGCTCCTCCTCCACGGGCTCAAGCAGCTCGCCGAGGTCAACGCCGGGGTTGCGAAGATGTAGATGTCTGAAGACGCGCGTCAGAGCTGAAGAAGAAAGAGCGCGGGCCTCCCTCTCCACCATGGGGCCGATCCCGTCGACGACACCCTCGAGCACCACGACAAGATAAGGAAGCAGCTAGGCGGGGCCTTCGTCGTCTGTCACTTGAAGGCCGCGCGATCCTCAGCCAGAACTTTCGCCTTGGCTTCCAGCTGGGTTTTCTCTGCCTCCACCTTCCGCCCCAGCTCCTCTAGACGGCTGCGCTCCGCGGCCTGCGCCCTCGCCAACTGCTCCAACTCAGCGTCGCGACCGGTGACGGCATCCTTTCGGGCCTTCATCTTCTCCTCCTCCGCCTTACGACTGCGAGCCTCGGCCGCGCGCTCGTTGCGCATGGTCTCCAGCTCGGCCTCCATCGACCGGCAGCGCTCCTTGGCGGCTTCGGCGTCCTTCAGCGCCATCTCGCGGGCGGCTGGGCTTGGTCGGCGGCTCGCTTGTCCTCGTCGGAAGCTGCCATGGCCTGGCCCAACGCCGCCCTGACAGACGCGTCAGATTGCAGCCAACCCGAGATCAGCTCTAGGCGCCCTGCCACTAGGCGACGGTCGGTGCCTTGAATGTCGCCCGAAGCTGCGCCAGCGCGGAAAGGGCCTCCTCCAAGGCGTCGGGTGAAGCGGAAGGATCGCGGGCCAGCGGTGCGACAAGAGGAGGAGGCTGCGTTGTGGCCAAGGCCTGCGAGCTGATGACGGTAGGAAGAGAAAGAGGGAGCTTCCGAGCCTCGGCAACATCCGCGGGCGAGCTGGAGATGGGCGCCTCCGGAGCCGGCTTGGCCGAGGAGGCCGCCTTCTCCTGAGGGTGGTCCGCTGGGCCTCGCGAGGACGACCGAGTAGGAGAAGTAGGGCGCCTTCGCCGCCTTGCTGCGCCGGTGGGGGTGCGGCCAGGCCAGGCTGCTGGGCCTTCGAGGATGCGGCCATCCCCTCTCTCTTATTCTCCGCCGACAGCGTCGGCCTAACAATGCAAGAGGAGAACATCAAGAAGCAGCAACAAAAGCAAGAGCAAGAACAAAGACAGGGCAGAGTGCTTACTGATCGACGGCGGTGTAATCCCACGGCCTCTTCAGAAGCGTGGAGCCCAGGGGCCTCACAACCTGGGGCGCCGGCACGCGAGTTCCTGAAACAATGCAAGAGGAGAACATCAACGCTGACCTGCTTTTTGTCGGGACCCCAGCCGGTGGCTTCTTCGAGGGGGAGACCCTAGACCTCGTGGTAACCCCGGCAGAGGGCAGGACTTCCCTTACCGGGTGATCACCGGCGTCGTCGTTGTCAGGCAGGGCGCGGAGGAGATCGGCCTTGCGCGGAGGAGAGTGTAGCGCCCATGATGCGGCTATATCTCCCACGTGCCGAGGCACGACTTAGAGGCATAACCGCATTGTGGTTTTATCGCAAGAAGGGTCATCTTCACACAATCCCATGTAATGAACAAGAATGGGATAAAGAGTTGGCTTACAATCGCCACTTCACACAATACATAAATAAATCATACATCAATCAGAGTACACACATAGGTCCGACTACGGAACCAAAAGAAAAGAAGACAACCCAACTGCTAGATACCTGATCGTCCCAACTGGGCACCACTACTGATCAATAGGAAACGAAACAACCCAACGAACAAGAGCTTCAACGAGCTCCCACTTGAGCTCAGTTGCATCACCTGCACTGGTATCCTCGACTCCTGCAACTGTTTTGGAAGTATCTGTGAGTCGCGAGGACTCAGCAATCTCACACCCGCGAGATCAAGACTATTTAAGCTTATAGGAAAGATGAGGTAATGAGGTGGAGCTGCAGCAAGCACTAAGCATATATGGTGGCTAACATACGCAAAGGAGAACGAGAAGAGAAGCATCCGAACGGTCGTGAACTAGCAATGATCAAGAAGTGATCCTGAACTCCTACTTACGTCAAACATAACCCAGAAACCGTGTTCACTTCCCGGACTCCGCCGAAAAGAGACCATCACGGCTACACACGCGGTTGATGTATTTTAATTAAGTCAAGTGTCAAGTTCTCTACAACCGGATATTAACAAATTCCCATCTGCCACATAACCGCGGGCACGGCTTTCGAAAGATAATACCCTGCAGGGGTGTCCCAACTTAGCCCATTATAAGCTCCCACGGTCAACGAAGGATATTCCTTCTCCCAGGAAGACCCGATCAGTCTCGAAATCCCGGTTACAAGACATTTAGACAATGGTAAAACAAGACCAGCAAAGCCGCCCGAATGTGCCGACAAATCCCGATAGGAGCTGCACATATCTCGTTCTCAGGGCACACCGGATGAGCAAGACGTCGGGTTGGCATAGACCCTGGTTGCCCAGGGGGCGCCGAACATCGCTCAGTTTGGACCAGCACTCGAAGGAGAACTGGCCCGGGGGTTAAAATAAAGATGACCCTTGAGTCTGCAGAACCCAAGGGAAAAAGGCTTAGGTAGGCAAATGGTAAAACCAAGGTTGGGCCTTGCTGGAGGAGTTTTATTCAAAGCGAACTGTCAAGGGGGTCCCATAAATCACCCAACCGCGTAAGGAACGCAAAATCAAGGAACATAACACCGGTATGACGGAAACTAGGGCGGCAAGAGTGGAACAAAACACCAGGCATAAGGCCGAGCCTTCCACCCTTTACCAAGTATATAGATGCATTAATTTAAGGTAAGAGATATTGTGATCTCACAACATAAACATAATCCAACATGGAGCAATCTTCATCTTCACCTGCAACTAGCAACGCTATAAGAGGGGCTGAGCAAAAGCGCTAACATAGCCAAACAATGGTTTGCTAGGAAGGGTGACAAAGGTTAGAGGTGGTTTCATGGCAATTTGGGAGGCATGATATAGCAAGTGATAGGTAGCGCAGCATAACAATAGAGCGAACAACTAGCAAGCAAAAATAGAAGTGATTTCGAGGGTATGGTCATCTTGCCTGAAAACCCGCAAGGAAGAAGAACGAGTCCATGAAGAAGACAAGCGGACGTAGTCGAACGAATCCTCACAACTCCGGAACGAAACCGAATCTAACGAGAGAAGCAACCCGGAAAGAAACAAACAACATAGTAAACAACCACCACATACACATGGCATGATGCAAAAAACAAATATGATGCATGTCCGGTTTAATGAGCATGGCATGGCAAAGTGCAACAAACAACACTACATATTAAGTGGAGCTCAATATGCAACGAGTTGCATATTGACGAAACACCACATTTAATTATTTAGTTCTCTCTCGTTTATGGACCCAACAATATTAAATGTTGATTAACATGGCAAGAGGTGAAGCATAAGTAAACTACCTATTTAAGCAAGTTAAATGAGGCCGGAAATAATAAACAACAATTCCGGAAAATCCTCATGTCCATATTTTAGATTTGGTACTATTCTGCCCTAAACACAATATTAATGTTGTTAAACAGCAAAATAAAGTGCACCAAGTTAATCTATGCATTTTTCTACCCCATTTACATATAAAGTTTATTATAATCCGAGCTACGGTTATTTATTTATGAAATAAATCATTTTAACATATTATTCGAGCAAATTTAAACAAACAACATTTTAAACAATTTTTAACATGGGTGAAAGTGGCATATTATTAAACTACACAAAATTCTAAGCATTTTACATGTTTAAATCATTTTAATCCGATGCACGGTTTATTAGTTATTAAATGCATGAAGAACAGGGGGTTTTCTGTAAAACTGTAAACTCCTGGATAATAGAGAAATTCGTCCAGAGCAGAAAAAAAACATGGCAGGCCGAATCTGGCAGGGCCAAAAGGAGGGTGGGCGCTGGAGGCTCACCCAGCGGGCCTTGGCCCATCTACAGAGGAGGCCTTGGCCTCACTGGGCCTGGCGCAACGGAGGGGGCCGCTGGACCGAAACAGCGGTGGCCCAGGCGCGGGCGCTGGGGCGCTGTGCGAGTCAACGCGAGGCAGGGACGCGGTTGAGACGAAGCAGAGGATGCAGGGGGCGACGGCCGCAGCCGGACTTGGCGACGGCGGTGGACTTGGCGCGCTCCCCGGCGAGGGCGGACGAAGGAGCCGGATCCAGGGACGAGACCGGGGTGCAGGGAGCTGGGGCGTTGCGGGAACGGCGAGGTCGGCAGGGTGGCCTCGGGCGCGAGGATGGGTCGAGCGCGGGGAGCTCTCCGGCGAGGGCGCAGCTGGGCTCGTCTGGTTCCTGTCCCTGACGAAGAGAGACAGAGAGAGGTGAGACAGAGAGAGGGGGAGGGAAAGGAAGAGAGGGCGCGAGGGAGGACGACCTGAGGTCGAGGTCGCCGGCTGACAGGCTCGCCGGGGTGGCGCGGTGCCGAGGGGCTCGTGCTCCTGGACGAGAGGACGCTCGGGCCCCGGAAGCAGAGGAGGTGGCGGTGGAGGCTTCGGGCTGACGAGGGGAGCGAGGAGGTGGCGCACGAGGTCGGGCTCCAGGCAGGTTGGAGCAGCTTGACGGCGGGGCCATGGCGTCCTGTGGAGGCAACAGAGAGATGAGCGGGGAAAAGAGAAGAGATAGAGGAAGGGAAGGAAGAGCAGGGAGGAAGGGCGCGGACGGGGACTGCCTGGGCGCGGAGGACGAAGGATGCGGGCGCAGGTGGAGGCGCACGGGAGGAGGAGCTCTGGTTGGGGGGATCGATGGATTGGGGGGGGGGATGAGGAGATCCCGAGGTGGGAGACGACAAGGTGGAGTGTGGCGGCGGGGATGGATGGGACATCTCCCTAGATTTTAGGGTTTGTCTGGTTATATAGTGGGTAGATTAGTTTAGGGGCTATTCGGGCCCTCCGATTATAATCGGACGGTCCGAGAATAAATAGGTTAAAGAGACCAAATGAGAAACCGGAGATGTTTTCTAGATGTTTGGGGATGATCCGAATCCAACGGTGACAACAACCCGGGTCGGGTTCGGGACAATTTTCGGACGCGCGCGAGGGGGTGTGTGGTTGTGCAGAGAGGGTCAAACGGTCAGACAAGAGAGAATCGAAAAACCGGTTAGACTCAGAACGGTCAACGAACGCAACAGAGAGAAGCGAGGAGCGGCAACTACGAGCGAATGCAAGTTTTAAAAACATGACAATGCAATGCTCATGATGACATGATAATAAATGCAACAAACAAACGAAACACATGACAACAACGAAAAACATGGAAGCCGTCTGGAGCGTCGGTCTCGGGGCGTTACAACACTCCACCACTACAAGAGGATCTCGTCCCGAGATCTAGGATGGCACCGGAGAGAAACGGAAGAGGAATAGAAGATGTAAAACGAAGTTGCTTCTTCGAAAAATGAGTGAAACCAAAGAACCTTGAGAGGTCGTAAAGCTTGATGAAATGACACGATGGAGGTGAACAAAATTTAAAACACTCCATTCAGCAAGAGGAACAAGGAACATTACAAGAACCTTATAGGTTGAAAGACAAACAAAAATGGTTACGATGGACAAAAAGTACATGCAAGCACTCCGGTTGAAACGAGATGTATAAGGAACGATAAAGATCAATTACGACAACACTCCGGTTAAAAGAAAATAGAGAAGGAATAAGAGTGATATAATTTGGGCAGCACTCCGACTGTAAAAGGAAGGAATTGAACATGATCTTGACAAGATGAGAGGATACTCGATGAAATTAACAACACATTGCCTCCGGAACTAATGAAAGAATGGCACAAGTGGTAAGAAAGATTTCAGAGGGCACTCTGGTTGAGGAAGGAGACGAAACTTGATAAGATGAGAGAACTCGAATGAAAACATGACACTCCGGTTAAATGGATAAGTAAGAAAAGAACACGATCCTCACAATTCGAGATGATGAGCGAAGAGAGCAACATCACCATGCCTCCGAAAGAAAAATAAATAGAAGATAGATCATTGGAATAAAGAATGGAGAAGAAAATGACAACTTCCGCCACAAATGAGCTTGGAAAGCGTCCTTCCAAGAAGGTTAGAACGGAATTGTTGGAAAACCAACAACGAAAAGAATAAGCTTGTAGTGGGCTTATGGAAAACTTCTCAAAATTATGAGGTGACAACCGGCCACTAACGGAAACAAATGATTGGATTGATATCAACAAGGAGATGAAAACTTCTACACCGAGATGGGAAGGAGAAAATTTGGATCATTGATAACCACCACAAATAGCTACATTCCTTAGGGAAGGCTTTAGGTGAATTATAACCCAATATAACTCCAACAAAAAGATTGATTGGTTGAAAAGATCTCTTGAACGAAACAGAACATGATGGATTTAAATATGTCACCCTCGAAAACTTGTGAACCATGAAACGCAAAGGGAAATTATCAAGAATGACATAACACCATCTCAAAAGATAAGATAGAGAGAATTGCACTTCAGAATGCAAGATGAAGAATGCTTGAACTCCTCAAAACAAAACATGTGTTGAACACCATGTTTATTTTAAAGTATAGCTTGGCGGATCTTAACTCCAAGAGAAATCTTGAAGAACAATTGAAGAATGAAAATAATCCTTGACGAACCACCCTGTAGAGCCTCCATGAAGAACTCCGGTAATAAAAGAATGATCAAACGAAAGGGAAAGTTGAAAAGAACTCCGGGAGAAGCCTTGCAATGATTAGATGAAGCTTTGAAATGATATAATCTATAAAACTTGGAACTCCGGAAAGAAAAGATGAACAACTTGGAACCGAGAATTTGATAACATGAACGAACTCCGGAAGAAGGAATTAATCACTTGGAGGAAACAAGAATAAGAATTACATTACGCGTATCCTTCACCAATTTAGATTGATGACAAGCAACGGATTTGGCATACTACTTATTCTCGTAGAAAGGATTAAGATAGATATAGCGCAAACTTGAGAAGGTCTTGATGGAACCACCGGTAGGATTGAAACAACGAATAAATTGATATGATAACGAAGGAAGAGAAAAATCTTGAGCGAACCACCGCGAGAATTGAAAACAATTAAAGAAAAGAGGACGAAACATGGTAAGAATTAAAGAACGCGCGAAAATACTCGAGGGAATTTAGGTACATGAGAACGAATAGATCACGAGCTGACTAGAGGATACTTGAACGATGCACCGGGAGAATATGGAGATGAACGAAGAGACATCAATTTAGAATAATTGGAGAACGAGACTGAAAACTTAGAACGAAGAAAATTTCTGAAATGATGGCCTTTGGATGATCAAGAAATGAAAACAACTCATGAAATGCTCCGGATGGGTAAGAAAAGAATTGCACGATTGGAAACAATTTGAGAGGATGGCAACAAGTTAGAACCATAAATCTTCAAGAGAACGGACCAAGATTCAAGAGAAATTCTTCTTCGGTCTTCAAATGTTGAGAATGACGATGAGAAACACCACCATGAATTATTGAGACACTACGGAACAATGGATAATAGAAATGATGAACCAACGATGAAAGAATTGAAAGATCTTGCAGAAAGACATATGAATGATGAAAATTCATTCTTACGTCAAACTTTGAAATGAATTTGAGAATAACTCCAGAAAAATTAGAAGAGTCAGGTAAGATCCTGGGAAAAGACCTGTGGGTTAGGGCCCACTCAAAGATACACCGTTGGAATGATTTAAAAGAGAGATCACACTAGTTGAATTAAATGGCTTGAATGAGATAGCATCCTCAAAAGAACTTGAGTGAATTGAGAAATGGAAACTTGAATCTTCTGAGATATCTTCATCACTCCGGAACAATTGAATAGCGAGAAGTGGAAGATTAAGAGATGCACCGACATGAGAAAACATTTGAAACGAGGAAAAGAATACGATCAACACTGAAAGCTTGACTTGAGTCCACCGGAGAAGAAAAAGAATGAAGAATGGTAAACTTGAAGAACATCTTCATGAGAACCACCGGGTAAGAACATTGATTGAAAAGAATGAAGGGACTTCACATGAATAAAATGGATACTTGGTTAAGAAATCTGAGTCCTTGAAGAAAGAGGGTGGGAGGGCGGGAAAACAAAGGCAATTTGGGGCAGATGAAACAAACAACATTGAGAAAACTTATTATTGATCTTCCAAATGGGGAGAATGACGGGATCCACTTGAAGAGAAGCACACCGCTTGAAAAGAATTAATATGACAACCTCGATGATCGGAAGGATTAGCAACCACATAGAAATATGAGAACACCGTTTAGGAAAGGTATGGATTCAACCTTTGACTTCGAAGCAACTCGAATACCACAAATAAAACAAAACAAAGGATTTGGCTTGCAGAATAAGCCGGAACAAACATATGATAGAGATTTCGTCCGATGTTTTCGTGGTGGGGCCCACACGGGCTCGATCGTACAACACCATCATGTACAAGGCAGTGCACATGACATACGAAGCGTCCCCGAGTCGGCATAGCCAAGGACTCTTTAAGACACTACGAGACCACTGTAAAACCACCGTGGAAAGGCGGACCACTAGACGTCGAACCCCAATCTCATATCATGCATCTCGGAAAGATATCCTAAGAGATACTTGAATTCCCACTTATAAACTCCCGAAACTTCCTCGTTATGCAATCAGGTGTTGGGGATACAGGGGACACAAAATATATCACCCAAACTAACAATACCTAGATCCAGCTGTATCCATCCTTCAACACATAACCAAGAGACCTTCGGAAATCATTTACCTCAACCTTCGAAAAGCATCTGCTATACGAGTTATGGCAATACTCCCGAACTCCCGCCCCAGTACTGGGTGGCGTCGAGGTGATCTCACCAACAACTGCATAAAAGAGATTTCGATGTCGGCGAAACTCAGGTATTCCAGAACTGCAATGATAAAATTGTGACGACAACACCTCGGAGCTCAACTCCCCGGGACACTGCCACAACCCCTAAATGTCAGGAGGCACCAAGAACAATGTTCTCGTCACAAAACCATCGGAACGATTCCAAGATACCCGCGTGATACTAAATTTTTTTTAGTGAAATTTGAGGAGAGAAGAGTCAAAACTTCTACGTCAGGAGGCCTCACCAGAGCGACGAAGGGACTGAGGAGTAAAAAGAATCCTACTCTCCGATATATATAATCCTAAGACTCAAAACATTTTTGTTCTAGACTCAACAACGCCAGCGATTCGATCAAGCAGGGGGCTCCTAAGTCGGGGATGGCTCTGATTACCAACTTGTAACGCCCACGATGCGGCTATATCTCCCACGTGTCGAGGCATGACTTAGAGGCATAACCGCATTGTGGTTTTGTCGCAAGAAGGGTCATCTTCACACAATCCCATGTAATGAACAAGAATGGGATAAAGAGTTGGCTTACAATCGCCACTTCACACAATACATAAATAAATCATACATCAATCAGAGTACACACATAGGTCCGACTACAGAACCAAAAGAAAAGAAGACAACCCAACTGCTAGATCCCTGATCGTCCCAACTGGGCACCACTACTGATCAATAGGAAACGAAACAACCCAACGAACAAGAGCTTCAACGAGCTCCCACTTGAGCTCAGTTGCATCACCTGCACTGGTATCCTCGACACCTGCAACTGTTTTGGAAGTATCTGTGAGTCGCGAGGACTCAGCAATCTCACACCCGTGAGATCAAGACTATTTAAGCTTATAGGAAAGATGAGGTAATGAGGTGGAGCTGCAGCAAGCACTAAGCATATATGGTGGCTAACATACGCAAAGGACAGCGAGAAGAGAAGCAACGGAACGGTCGTGAACTAGCAATGATCAAGAAGTGATCCTGAACTCCTACTTACATCAAACATAACCCAGAAACCGTGTTCACTTCCCGGACTCCGCCGAAAAGAGACCATCACGGCTACACACGCGGTTGACGTATTTTAATTAAGTCAAGTGTCAAGTTCTCTACAACCGGATATTAACAAATTCCCATCTGCCACATAACCGCGGGCATGGCTTTCGAAAGATAATACCCTGCAGAGGTGTCCCAACTTAGCCCATTATAAGCTCTCATGGTCAATGAAGGATATTCCTTCTTCCAGGAAGACCCGATCAGTCTCGGAATCCCGGTTACAAGACATTTCGACAATGGTAAAACAAGACCAGCAAAGCCGCCCGAATGTGCCGAGAAATCCCGATAGGAGCTGCACATATCTCGTTCTCAGGGCACACCGGATGAGCAAGACGTCGGGTTGACATAGACCCTGGTTGCCCAGGGGGCGCCGAACATCGCTCAGTTTGGACCAGCACTCGAAGGAGAACTGGCCCGGGGGTTAAAATAAAGATGACCCTTGAGTCTGCAGAACCCAAGGGAAAAAGGCTTAGGTAGGCAAATGGTAAATTCAAGGTTGGGCCTTGCTGGAGGAGTTTTATTCAAAGCGAACTGTCAAGGGGGTCCCATAAATCACCCAACCGCGTAAGGAACGCAAAATCAAGGAACATAACACCGGTATGACGGAAACTAGGGCGGCAAGAGTGGAACAAAACACCAGGCATAAGGCCGAGCCTTCCACCCTTCACCAAGTATATAGATGCATTAATTTAAGGTAAGAGATATTGTGATATCCCAACATAAACATAATCCAACATGGAGCAATCTTCATCTTCACCTGCAACTAGCAACGCTATAAGAGGGGCTGAGCAAAAGCGGTAACATAGCCAAACAATGGTTTGCTAGGAAGGGTGACAAAGGTTAGAGGTGGTTTCATGGCAATTTGGGAGGCATGATATAGCAAGTGGTAGGTAGCGCAACATAGCAATAGAGCGAACAACTAGCAAGCAAAAATAGAAGTGATTTCGTGGGTATGGTCATCTTGCCTGAAAACCCGCAAGGAAGAAGAACGAGTCCATGAAGAAGACAAGCAGACGTAGTCGAACGAATCCTCACAACTCCGGAACGAAACCGAATCTAACGAGAGAAGCAACCCGGAAAGAAACAAACAACATAGTAAACAACCACCACATACACATGGCATGATGCAAAAACAAATATGATGCATGTCCGGTTTAATGAGCATGGCATGGCAAAGTGCAACAAACAACACTACATATTAAGTGGAGCTCAATATGCAACGAGTTGCATATTGACGAAACACCACATTTAATTATTTAGTTCTCTCTCGTTTATGGACCCAACAATATTAAATGTTGATTAACATGGCAAGAGGTGAAGCATAAGTAAACTACCTATTTAAGCAAGTTAAATGAGGCCGGAAATAATAAACAACAATTCCGGAAAATCCTCATGTCCATATTTTAGATTTGGTACTGTTCTGCCCTAAACACAATATTAATGTTGTTAAACAGCAAAATAAAGTGCACCAAGTTAATCTATGCATTTTTCTACCCCATTTACATATAAAGTTTATTATAATTCGAGCTACGGTTATTTAGTTATGAAATAAATCATTTTAACATATTATTCGAGCAAATTTAAACAAACAACATTTTAAACAATTTTTAACATGGGTGAAAGTGGCATATTATTAAACTACACAAAATTCTAAGCATTTTACATGTTTAAATCATTTTAATCCGATGCACGGTTTATTAGTTATTAAATGCATGAAGAACAGGGGGTTTTCTGTAAAACTGTAAACTCTTGGATAATAGAGAAATTCGTCCAGAGCAGAAAAAAACATGGCAGGCTGAATCTGGTAGGGCCAAAAGGAGGGTGGGCGCTGGAGGCTCACCCAGCGGGCCTTGGCCCATCTACAGAGGAGGCCTTGGGCGCACTTGGTGTGGCGCAACGGAGGTGGCCGCTGGACCGAAACAACGGTGGCCCAGGCGCGGGCGCTGGGGCGCTGTGCGAGTCAACGCGAGGCAGGGGCGCGATCGAGACGAAGCAGAGGATGCAGGGGGCGACGGCCGCGGCCGGACTTGGCGACGGCGGTGGACTTGGCGCGCTCTCCGGCGATGGCGGACGAAGGAGCCGGATCCAGGGACGAGGCCGGGGTGCAGGGAGCTGGGGCGTTGTAGGAACGGCGAGGTCGGCAGGGAGGCCTCGGGCGCGAGGATGGGTCGAGCGCGGGGAGCTCTCCGGCGAGGGCGCAGCTGGGCTCGTCTGGTTCCTGTCCCTGACGAAGAGAGACAGAGAGAGGTGAGACAGAGAGAGGGGGGAGGGAAAGGAAGAGAGGGCGCGAGGAAGGACGACCTGAGGTCGAGGTCGCCGGCTGACAGGCTCGCCGGGGTGGCGCGGTGCCGAGGGGCTCTTGCTCCTGGACGAGAGGACGCTCGGGCCCCGGAAGCAGAGGAGGTGGCGGTGGAGGCTTCGGGCTGACGAGGGGAGCGAGGAGGTGGCGCACGAGGCCGGGCTCCAGGCGGGTCGGAGCAGCTTGACGGCGGGGCCATGGCGTCCTGTGGAGGCAACAGAGAGATGAGCGGGGAAAAGAGAAGAGATAGAGGAAGGGAAGGAAGAGCAGGGAGGAAGGGCGCGGACGGGGACTGCCTGGGCGCGGAGGACGAAGGATGCGGGCACAGGTGGAGGTGCACGGGAGGAGGAGCTCTGGTTGGGTGGATCGATGGATTGGGGAGGGGGGAATGAGGAGATCCCGAGGTGGGAGACGACAAGGTGGAGTGTGGCGGCGGGGATGGATGGGACATCTCCCTAGATTTTAGGGTTTGTCTGGTTATATAGCGGGTAGATTAGTTTAGGGGCTATTCGGGCCCTCCGATTATAATCGGACGGTCTGAGAATAAATAGGTTAAAGAGACCAAATGAGAAACCGGAGATGTTTTCTAGATGTTTGGGGATGATCCGAATCCAACTGTGACAACAACCCGGGTCGGGTTCGGGACAATTTTCGGACGCGCTCGAGGGGGTGGGTGGTTGTGCAGAGAGGCTCAAACGGTCAGACAAGAGAGAATCGAAAAACCGGTTAGACTCAGAACGGTCAACGAACGCAACAGAGAGAAGCGAGGAGCGGCAACTACGAGCGAATGCAAGTTTTAAAAACATGACAATGCAATGCTCATGATGACATGATAATAAATTCAACAAACAGACGAAACACATGACAACAACGAAAAACATGGAAGCCGTCTGGAGCGTCGGTCTCGGGGCGTTACGGAGAGGTCTCCCCAATCCCCTCAGGGGTCGCCTCCGAGTCCTGTTCCTCCTCCTCGTCAGAGTCATTGGAGGACACCATCACCGGAGCCTTCACCACCGGGGCCTCAGAGGGCGCAAGCGGCACGAGCCCACGCCCATCAAAGATAGGCATGGCGGCAACAACCTTCGCTCCATCGGGGTGGTGGTACAGGGGAACGAAGGTGTCCGGAGGGTATCCCTGGTCGTCCCCGACCAGGAGGAGGAGAGCCGTGCCCAGTTCCTCGTCAGACAAGGCCTCCGGACGCAGGCGGAGGTCGTCTCCTTCGTCCCCAAGCTTCCACAGGGCGCGCGAGTGCGCCTGCAGGGGAGCCACGCGCTGCGCCAGGAATTCCTTGACGATCATGGTGAAGGAAATATGCCCTAGAGGCAATAATAAAGTTATTATTTATTTCCTTATATCATGATAAATGTTTATTATTCATGCTAGAATTGTATTAACCGGAAACATAATACATGTGTGAATACAGAGACAAACAGAGTGTCACTAGTATGCCTCTACTTGACTAGCTCGTTGATCAAAGATGGATGGTTATGTTTCCTAGCCATAGACATGAGTTGTCATTTGATTAACGGGATCACATCATTAGGAGAATGATGTGATTGACTTGACCCATTCCGTTAGCTTAGCACTCGATCGTTTAGTATGTTGCTATTGCTTTCTTCATGACTTATACATGTTCCTATGACTATGAGATTATGCAACCCCCGTTTACCGGAGGAACACTTTGTGTGCTACCAAACGTCACAACATAACTGGGTGATTATAAAGGTGCTCTACAGGTGTCTCCAAAGGTACTTGTTGGGTTGGCGTATTTCGAGATTAGGATTTGTCACTCCAATTGTCGGAGAGGTATCTCTGGGCCCACTAGGTAATGCACATCACTATAAGCCTTGCAAGCATTGTAACTAATGAGTTAGTTGCGGGATGATGTATTACGGAACGAGTAAAGAGACTTGCCGGTAACGAGATTGAACTAGGTATTGAGATACCGACGATCGAATCTCGGGCAAGTAACATACCGATGACAAAAGGAACAACGTATGTTGTTATGCGGTTTGACCGATAAAGATCTTCGTAGAATATGTGGGAGCCAATATGAGCATCCATGTTCCGCTATTGGTTATTGACCGGAGAGGTGTCTCGGTCATGTCTACATAGTTCTCGAACCCGTAGGGTCCGCACGCTTAACGTTACGATGACAGTTTTATTATGAGTTTATGAGTTTTGATGTACCGAAGGAGTTCGGAGTCCCGGATGAGATCGGGGACATGACGAGGAGTCTCGAAATGGTCGAGACGTAAAAATCGATATATTTGATGACTATATTCGGACATCGGAATGGTTCCGAGTGATTCGGGTATTTTTCGGAGTACCGGAGAGTTACGGGAATTCGTATTGGGCCTTAATGGGCCATACGGGAAAGGAGAGAAAGGCCCCAAAGGGTGGCCGCACCCCTACCCATGGACTAGTCCGAATTGGACTTGGGAGGGGGGGCGCCCCCTTCCTTCCTTCTCCTTCTCCCTTCCCTTCTCCTACTCCAACAAGGAAAGGAGGAGTCCTACTCCCGGTGGGAGTAGGACTCCCCCCCTTGGCGCGCCCTCCTCCTAGGCCGGCCGCCTCCCCCTTGCTCCTTTATTTACGGGGGCAGGGGGGCACCCCATAGACACACGATTGATCAACGATCTTTTAGCCGTGTGCGGTGCCCCCCTCCACCATATTACACCTCGATAATATCGTAGCGGTGCTTAGGCGAAGCCCTGCGTCGGTAGAACATCATCATCGTCACCACGCCGTCGTCCTGACGAAACTCTCCCTCAACACTCGGCTGGATCGGAGTTCGAGGGACGTCATCGAGCTGAACGTGTGCTGAACTCGGAGGTGCCGTGCGTTCGGTACTTGATCGATCGGATCGTGAAGAGGTACGACTATATCAACCGCGTTGTGTTAACGCTTCCGCTTTCGCTCTACGAGGGTACGTGGACAACACTCTCCCCTCTCGTTGCTATGCATCACCATGATCTTGCGTGTGCGTAGGAAATTTTTTGAAATTACTACGTTCCCCAACAGTGGCATCCGAGCCTGGTTTTATGCGTTGATGTTATGCACGAGTAGAACACAAGTGAGTTGTGGGCGATATAAGTCATACTGCTTACCAGCATGTCATATTTTGGTTCGACGGTATTGTGAGATGAAGCGGCCCGGACCGAAATTACGCGTACGCTTACGCGAGACTGGTTTCACCGTTGCGAGCACTCGTTGCTTAAAGGTGACTAGCGGGTGTCTGTCTCTCTCACTTTAGTTGAACCGAGTGTGGCTACGCCCGGTCCTTGCGAAGGTTAAAACAGCACCAACTTGATAAACTATCGTTGTGGTTTTGATGCGTAGGTAAGAACGGTTGTTGCTAAGCTCGTAGCAGCCATGTAAAACTTGCAACAACAAAGTAGAGGATGTCTAACTTGTTTTTGCAGGGCATGTTGTGATGTGATATGGTCAAGACATGATGCTATATTTTATTGTATGAGATGATCATGTTTTGTAACCGAGTTATTGGCAACTGACAGGAGCCATATGGTTGTCGCTTTATTGTATGCAATGCAATCGCCATGTAATTATTTTACTTTATCACTAAGCGGTAGCGATAGTCGTAAAAGCAATAGTTGGCGAGACGACAGCGATGCTACGATGGAGATCAAGGTGTCGCGCCGGTGACGATGGTGATCATGATGGTGCTTCGGAGATGGAGATCACAAGCACAAGATGATGATGGCCATAACATATCACTTATATTGATTGCATGTGATGTTTATCTTTTATGCATCTTATCTTGCTTTGATTGACGGTAGCATTATAAGATGATCTCTCACTAAAATTTCAAGATAAAAGTGTTCTCCCTGAGTATGCACCGTTGCGAAAGTTCTTCGTGCTGAGACACCACGTGATGATCGGGTGTGATAGGCTCTACGTTCAAATACAACGGGTGCAAAACAGTTGCACACACGGAATACTCAGGTTAAACTTGACGAGCCTAGCATCTGCAGATATGGCCTCGGAACACTGAGTCCGAAAGGTCGAGCGTGAATCATATAGTAGATATGATCAACATAGTGATGTTCACCATTGAAAGCTACTCCATTTCACGTGATGATCGGTTATGGTTTAGTTGATATGGATCACGTAATCACTTAGATGATTAGAGGGATGTCTATCTAAGTGGGAGTTCTTAAGTAATATGATTAATTGAACTTAAATTTATCATGAACTTAGTCCTGATAGTATTTTGCAAATTATGTTGTAGATCAATAGCTCGCGTTGTTGCTTCCCTGTGTTTATTTTTGATATGTTCCTAGAGAAAAATTATGTTGAAAGATGTTAGTAGCAAAGATGCGGATTGGATCCGTGATCTGAGGATTATCCTCATTGCTGCACAGAAGAATTATGTCCTTGATGCACCGCTAGGTGACTGACCTATTGCAGGAGCAGATGCAGACGTTATGAACGTTTGGCTAGCTCAATATGATGACTACTTGATAGTTTAGTGCACCATGCTTAACGGCTTAGAATCGGGACTTCAAAGACGTTTTGAACGTCATGGACCATATGAGATGTTCCAGGAGTTGAAGTTAATATTTCAAGCAAATACCCGAGTTGAGAGATATGAAGTCTCCAACAAGTTCTATAGCTAAAAGATGGAGGAGAATAACTCAAGCAGTGAGCATGTGCTCAGATTGTCTGGGTACTACAATCGCTTGAATCAAGTGGGAGTTAATCTTCCAGATAAAATAGTGATTGATAGAATTCTCTAGTCACCATCACCAAGTTAGTAGAACTTCGTGATGAACTATAGTATGCAAGGGATGACGAAAGTAATTCCCGAGCTCTTCGTGATGCTGAAATCGACGAAGGAAGAAATCAAGAAAAACATCAAGTGTTGATGGTTGACGAGACCACTAGTTTCAAGAAAAGGGCAAAGGGAAGAAGGGGAACTTCAAAAAGAACGGCAAGCAAGTTGCTGCTCAAGTGAAGAAGCCTAAGTCTGGTCCTAAGCCTGAGACTAAGTGCTTCTACTGCAAAGGGACTGGTCACTGGAAGCGGAACTACCCCAACTATTTGGTGGATAAGAAGGATGGCAAAGTCAACAAAGGTATATTGGATATACATGTTATTGATGTGTACTTTACTAGTGTTTATAGCAACCCCTCGGTATTTGATACTGGTTCAGTTGCTAAGAGTAGTAACTCGAAACGGGAGTTGCAGAATAAACAAAGACTAGTAAAAGGCGAGGTGACGATGTGTGTTGGAAGTAGTTCCAAGATTGATATGATCATCATCGCACACTCCCTATACTTTCGGGATTAGTGTTGAACCTAAATAAGTGTTATTTGGTGTTTGCGTTGAGCATGAATATGATTTGATCATGTTTGTTGCAATACGGTTATTCATTCAAATTAGAGAATAATTGTTGTTCTGTTTACATGAATAAAACCTTCTATGGTCATACACCCAATAAAATGGTTTGTTGGATCTCGATCGTAGTGATACACATATTCATAATAATGAAGCCAAAAGATGCAAAGTTAATAATGATAGTGCAACTTATTTGTGGCACTGCCGTTTAGGTCATATTGGTGTAAAGCGCATGAAGAAACTCCATACTCATGGGATTTTGGAATCACTTGATTATGAATCACTTGATGCTTGCGAACCATGCCTCATGGGAAAGATGACTAATACGCCGTTCTCCGGAACTATGGAGAGAGCAACAGATTTGTTGGAAATCATACATACAGATGTATGTGGTCCGATGAATATTGAGGCTCGTAGCAGGTATCATTAATTTCTGACCTTCACAGATGATTTGAGCAGATATGGGTATATCTACTTAATGAAAGAGAAGTCTAAAACATTTGAAAAGTTCATATAATTTCAGAGTGAAGTGGAAAATCATCGTAACAAGAAAATAAAGTTTCTACGATCTGATCGTGGAGAAGAGTATTTGAGTTACGAGTTTGGCCTTCAGTAAAAACAATGTGAAATAGTTTCACTACTCACGCCACCTGGAACACCACAGTGTAATGGTGTGTCCGAACATCGTAACCGTACTTTATTAGATATGGTGCAATATATGATGTCTCTTACCGATCTACCACTATCGTTTTGGGGTTATGCATTAGAGACAGCTGCATTCACGTTAAATAGGGTACCATCTAAATCCGTTGAGACGACATCTTATGAACTGTGGTTTGGCAAGAAACCAAAGTTGTCGTTTCTTAAAGTTTGGGTTTGCGATGCTTATGTGAAAAGGTTTCATCCTGATATGCTCAAACCCAAATCGGAGAAATGTGTCTTCATAGGATACCCAAAGGAGACAGTTGGGTACACCTTCTATCACAGATCCGAAGGCAAGACATTCGTTGCTAAGAATGGATCCTTTCTAGAGAAGGAGTTTCTCTCGAAAGAAGTGAGTGGGAGGAAAGTAGAACTTGATGAGGTAACTATACCTACTCCCTTATTGGAAAGTAGTTCATCACAGAAATCTGTTCCTGTGACTCCTACACCAATTAGTGAGGAAGTTAATGATGATGATCATGTAACTTCAGATCAAGTTACTACCAAACCTCGTAGGTAAACCAGAGTGAGATCCACACCAGAGTGGTACGGTAATCCTGTTCTGGAGGTCATGTTATTTGACCATGACGAACCTACGAACTATGAGGAAGCGATGATGAGCCCAGATTCCGCGAAATGGCTTGAGACCATGAAATCTGAGATGAGATCCATATATGAGAACAAAGTATGGACTTTGATTGACTTGCCCAATGATCGGCGAGCCATTGAGATTAAATGGATCTTCAAGAGGAAGACAGACAGTGATAGTAGTGTTGCTGTCTACAAAGCTAGAATTGTCGCAAAAAGGTTTTCGACAAGTTCAAGGTGTTGACTACGATGAGAGTTTCTCACTCGTATCTATGCTTAAGTCTATCTGAATCATGTTAGCAATTGCCGCATTTTATGAAATATGGCAAATGGATAAACAAAACTGCATTCCTTAATGGATTTATTAAAGAAGAGTTGTATATGATGCAACCAGGAGGTTTTGTCAATCCTAAAAGTGCTAACAAAATATGCAACTCCAGCGATCCATCTATGGACTGGTGCAAGCATCTCGGAGTTGGAATATACGCTTTGATAAGTTGATCAAAGGATATAGTTTTATACAGACTTGTGGTGAAGCATGTATTTACAAGAAAGTGAGTGGGAGCACTACACCATTTCTGATAAGTATATGTGAATGACATATTGTTGATCAGAAATAATGTAGAATTATTCTGCAAAGCATAAAGGAGTGTTTGAAAGGAGTTTTTCAAAGAAAGACCTCGGTGAAGCTGCTTACATATTGAGCATCAAGATCTATAGAGATAGATCAAGACGCTTGATAAGCTTTTTCAATGAGTACATACCTTAACAAGATTTTGAAGTGGTTCAAAATGGAACAGTCAAAGAAAGAGTTTCTTGCCTGTGTTACAAGGTGTGAAATTGAGTAATACTCAAAGCCTGACCACGGCAGAAGATAGAAAAAGAATGAAAGTCATTCCCTATGCCTCGGCCATAGGTTCTATAAAGTATGCCATGCTGTGTACCAGATCTATTGTATACGCTACACTGATTTTGGCAAGGGAATACAATAGTGATCTAGGAGTAGATCACCGAACAGCGGTCAAAATTATCCTTACTGGAATAAGGATATGTTTCTCGATTATGGAAGTGACAAAAGGTTCATCGTAAAGGGCTACGTCGATGCAAGTTTTGACACTAATCTAGATGACTCTAAGTCTCGGTCTAGATACATATTGAAAGTGGGAGCAATTAGCTAGAGTAGCTCCGTGCAGAGCATTGTAGACATAGAAATTTGCAAAATACTTACGGATCTGAATGTGACAGACCCGTTGACTAAAATTATCTCACAAGCAAAACATGATCACACCTTGGTACTCTTTGGGTGTTAATCACATAGCGACGTGAACTAGATTACTGACTCTAGTAAACCCTTTGGGTGTTGGTCACATGACGATGTGAACTATGGGTGTTAATCACATGGTGATGTGAACTATTGATGTTAAATCACATGGCGATGTGAACTAGATTATTGACTCTAGTGCAAGTGGGAGACTGAAGGAAATATGCCCTAGAGGCAATAATAAAGTTATTATTTATTTCCTTATATCATGATAAATGTTTATTATTCATGCTAGAATTGTATTAACTGGCAACATAATACATGTGTGAATACGGAGACAAACAGAGTGTCACTAGTATGCCTCTACTTGACTAGCTCGTTGATCAAAGATGGTTATGTTTCCTAGCCATAGACATGAGTTGTCATTTGATTAACGGGATCACATCATTAGGAGAATGATGTGATTGACTTGACCCATTCCGTTAGCTTAGCACTCGATCGTTTAGTATGTTGCTATTGCTTTCTTCATGACTTATACATGTTCCTATGACTATGAGATTATGCAACCCCCGTTTACCGAAGGAACACTTTGTGTGCTACCAAATGTCACAACGTAACTGGGTGATTATAAAGGTGCTCTACAGGTGTCTCCAAAGGTACTTGTTGGGTTGGCGTATTTCGAGATTAGGATTTGTCACTCCGATTGTCGGAGAGGTATCTTTGGGCCCACTAGGTAATGCACATCACTATAAGCCTTGCAAGCATTGTAACTAATGAGTTAGTTGCGGGATGATGTATTACGGAACGAGTAAAGAGACTTGCCGGTAACGAGATTGAACTAGGTATGGAGATACCGACGATCGAATCTCGGGCAAGTAACATACCGATGACAAAGGGAACAACGTATGTTGTTATGCGGTTTGACCGATAAAGATCTTCGTAGAATATGTGGGAGCCAATATGAGCATCCAGGTTCCGCTATTGGTTATTGACCGGAGAGGTGTCTCGGTCATGTCTACATAGTTCTTGAACCCGTAGGGTCCGTACGCTTAACGTTACGATGACAGTTTTATTATGAGTTTATGAGTTTTGATGTACCGAAGGAGTTCGGAGTCCCGGATGAGATCGGGGACATGACGAGGAGTCTCGAAATGGTCGAGACGTAAAAATCGATATATTTGACGACTATATTCGGACATCGGAATGGTTCCGAGTGATTCGGGTATTTTTCGGAGTACCGGAGAGTTACGGGAATTCGTATTGGGCCTTAATGGGCCATACGGGAAAGGAGAGAAAGGCCCCAAAGGGTGGCCGCACCCCTACCCATGGACTAGTCCGAATTGGACTTGGGAGGGGGGGCGCCCCCTTCCTTCCTTCTCCTTCTCCCTTCCCTTCTCCTACTCCAAAAAGGAAAGGAGGAGTCCTACTCCCGGTGGGAGTAGGACTCCCCCCCTTGGCGCGCCCTCGTCCTAGGCCGGCCGCCTCCCCCTTGCTCCTTTATATACGGGGGCAGGGGGGCACCCCATAGACACACGATTGATCAACGATCTTTTAGCCGTGTGCGGTGCCCCCCTCCACCATATTACACCTCGATAATATCGTAGCGGTGCTTAGGCGAAGCCCTGCGTCGGTAGAACATCATCATCGTCACCACGCCGTCGTGCAGACGAAACTCTCCCTCAACACTCGGCTGGATCGGAGTTTGAGGGACGTCATCGAGCTGAACGTGTGCTGAACTCGGAGGTGCCGTGCGTTCGGTACTTGATCGGTCGGATCGTGAAGACGTACGACTACATCAACCGCATTGTGTTAACGCTTCCGCTTTCGGTCTACGAGGGTACGTGGACAACACTCTCCCCTCTCGTTGCTATGCATCACCATGATCTTGCGTGTGCGTAGGAATTTTTTTGAAATTACTACGTTCCCCAACACATGGCCCCCGTCAGCTTCGCCGCCTTTGGGTCGCCAGGCTTCAGATCGGCGGTCATCCTCCCAGCACCTGCTCCGCTCGGTGGTCGGTGACCTTCGCGCGGAACCACCCATCGTGAGATGTGGGCATCTCCATCGGCAGCACTAGCCAGGGGTGGGAGCACTTGGCATCCATCAGGACCCACTTGCTCCTGAAGCCCTCGGCCTTCTTCCCGGCCTTCGAGATCGCGTTGGTCTTGTTGGCCACAACGAAGTTTGCACACCCCGAGCAATGGCCGTCCTTGATCTGGAGATAGAAGAAGTGGCGCAGCAGCGCCACAGACGGCATCACCCCAACGTATGCCTCACAATAGGCGAATATTGATAGAAGGAGGACAGAGTTGGGATGAAGATGGAGGGCATGCAGCTTGTAATGGCTAAGGACGGAGTCGAAGAAATCGGAGAAGGGGGGAACCAACCCCGCGACAACACTGCTCATAAAGAAGGGACAGAAGGTGCTGCCTGAGGCCTCCGGCTCGGTGGAGCCAGCCCGGAGCGCGGTGTTTCTCTTCTCGTTGCTGCCCTCCGCCGTCATCAGGAGCGTGGCGGCGAGGTTCTTCTCCGAGACGCTGGGCGCGTTTAGAGCCGACTCGTACCAGGAGGGCGGAAGGGCGGCCTTTGCCTTGCTGGGCGCCATCGATGGCGGGTTCGGAGGAGGATTGGTGCGGATCTGGAGGCTTCGGGCGCGAGGAGCAAGAAAGGGGATCTAGAGCAAGACGAAGAGGAGCAATGAAGGCAACATGGCGCACGCCAGCCTTTTGTCAGTCGGGCAGTTACCGAGGCAGCGTGGGGAAGCGGAGACGCCCACGTCCTGTCAATCGCCACGCATCAATCAAGGCCGCAGGCTATTAGGGCCCGCGGCGCTTTGCACTTGCCCCTTGGCTTCGCCTCGAAGCCAAGTCCGAGCGCGCCTTGGGCCTGGGGGCTACTGTCGGCGTCCTGGGAACGGGGGTACCCAGACTTGCCTTCCTGCGGCCCACGACGTGGCTCATCCAGCGGCCTGGTACGACCCATCTTCACCAACAACTACTCAAGGCCCTCGCGAGGGGCCAAGCCTCGCGAGGAGGACGACACAAGACCTCCTCAGAGGCGCCCCCCTAGGCTGGCTCCCGAGGAGCGGAGATATCTATGCAAGGGGCACCTCGCGAGGTTCGCATGACGTGAGCCATGACAACCAAGGCCATGCAGGCGCTAGTGGGCGCAGAGTACTTGTTTCCTCTTTGGTGCTAAAGGGGCAAGCGCAGGCGAGGAGTCCCGAGGCATTAGGCAAAGGTTTCCATATTGGTGCAACGAGACCAAGACTAGCAGGACGGCAGGACGGAGGTCACCGCGGAGCCCACGACGGCGTCACCACCAGAGCCTTTGGCAGGCGAAGACCACCTTTTGTCTGGATAACTTGTACTAGTTGTCCCCCTTCAAATTGGCCGTTGTGGGATCCCTTCCCGCCTAATATTTGGGAAGAGGACCCGGGCCTCTATAAATAGGACTAGCCACCACCATAGGAGGTAACTAATCTTGGACTGGATCCATTCCGCCAAGGCCACCACATTAGCTCACCGAGCTCAAGAACACCTCTCCTCAGGAGGCTGTTCTTCCCTTGTACTTGTTCATCCTCAGCCTGCAAGGCAATCCACCACACCACACTGGAGTAGGATATTACACCACAACGATGGCCCGAACTAGTATAAACCCTCGTGTCTCTTGTTCTTTGGGTTCGTCGAGTTAAGCCTTGAGATCATTGCGAGAGCGAGCTAGAGATAGAGAGATCTTTGTGTGCACCCCAGTGTTCGAACATCAAGGGTTTGCCGGAATCCGGAATCCGACAGAGGGCTTCACCCACGAAGTGTCTATGAAAAAGCAACCTTGCCTATTCCATCATGGCTTACGTCCATGAAGGACTATCCTCACTTGGTAGATCTTCATGAAGTAGGCAATGTCCTTGCCCTTACAAACTCATTGGTTCAATTCCACAATCTTGGAGGCTCCCAAGTGACACCTAACCAGTCTAGGAGACACCACTCTCCAAAAGGTAATAGACAGTGTTGTTGATGATGAACTCCTTACTCTTGTGCTTCAACTGATAGTCTCGCCAACACTCAAACACTCTCTCACAGATTTGGCTTTGGAAAGATAGGGGATTGAATGGAAAGCAACTCGGGGAAGGCTATAAATCAAGGTTCAAATGGTTGGATTGGAATCTCTTGATCTCAACACATGAGTAGGTGGTTCTCTTGTCAGAAAATGAGTAGTGGAAGTTGTGTTTCGTTCTAATGGTTCTCTTAGAGAGTAGGTGGTGGTGGAGCGGTAAGAAGTTGTGTTTCGTTCTGATGGTTCTCTTAGAGAGTAGGTGGTGGTGGAGTTGTATAAATAGGCAGCACCGAAAATCCAACTATTACAAGTCTTTTACCCAACTCGGTGACACCGACATGAAAATCTTGGTGAGACCAACTAGTGCAAAAGACTTGACCATTAGTCATACGGGGCTAGACCCGGTTTTGGCCGATCTTTCACGATTGGAGTGGATTCCCTCGAAGAACACGAAGAATACGGGGAAGAACGGAGAGAAATCACAAGGGGAAACACTCAAGAACAAGTCCAATCACACATCCACTAGACAATCAACCACACAAGATCCACAAGGTACATGAACAACAAAGGGAAAGACACATGGTAAAGTCCATCCCAAATCCAAAGGAGATGGGGTCTTGATGATCTAGGTAGATTCTTCCCACACGGGGGTCTTCAATCCCTGGGGATCTTCTGACATGCTCACATGGAGGTCTTGAACTCCATGGGAGTGGTCTCTCTCTCTCTCTCTCTCTCAAGAGGAGAAGGTAGGAGCAAAGCTCACACACAGATGAGCTATCATATTTGCTACCCTAACTAGAGGAAGGGGAAGGAGTATATATAGGCTAGTCCATGAATGAGTAAGTGAGGAAGGGACACATGGGCCTCTGGCCCGGCTTTGCACGTGCAGGTGCCGGTCATCCGGAGGACGTCGGTCGTCTGGAGGCTCGCGGGGGTCCGGACGTTTGGAGGGCGTTGGACTTCTGATGTTTTGGCTCTAGACAGGTGGCACCGGATTTCCAGTGGGCGTCGGTCATCCGGTCGCTGGGACTGATCGGACGTCCGGTGGTCGTCGGTCGTCCCGCCGCTGTAGGGCTCGTCGGCTGTAGCTCTTCTAGCCATCTGGGCTGCATCAGGTACCGGATGTCTGGTGGCGTCCGGACGTCCGGTGGCTGTAGCTTGTAGCAGCTCCATTTCTTTCGTCTTCGCTTCCAAGCTTCCCTCGTGGATGGTGTATGTAACACCCCGCATGTAACTTGCCATATTTGTAACTCCGACTCTTGCCATTTCCGGCTATGTGTTATGATTTTCCCTCCGTTGTCAGGTTTTGTCTTTCGTTTTGTATTTTGTCATCTCATGCATTTTCATATCATGTCTTCATGTGCATTGCATTCGCATACGTGTTCGTCTCATGCATCCGAGCATTTCCCTGTTGTCCGTTTTGCAATCCGGCGCTCCTATCTCCTCCGGTGCACCCCTCTTGTTTTCTTTCATGTGCGTGTGTCAAACTTTCTCGGAATGAACCGAGGCTTGTCAAGTGGCCTTAATATACCACTCGGAGACTACCGGTCAAGTTTCGTTCCATTCGGAGGTCGGTTGGTACTCCAACGGTTAACCGGGCATCCGCCAAGTCCATTTGAGTGTCTAGCAAAAACCCCCTCTAAAACCAGCCCAAAACCCACCAAACTCTCTTCCATCCTCTAGGTCGTTCGATCACGATCGTGTGGGCGAAAACCGCACCTCATTTGGAGCCTCCTAGCTCCCTCTACCTATAAATATGTGGGCATCCCGAAAAACGGAATCGCAGACGAAATCCTAGTTTCTCCACCACGCGCCGCCGGACGAATTCGTCTGCCGACGGACACGTCCGCCCGCCTGCGCCGCCGCCACGTGTCACCGCCGCCGTGCGCCGCCGCGGGCCCGCGAGGCCCGAGGCCGGCCCGCCCGTCCCCGC